>NW_026893632.1:600000-871265 GCF_032452875.1 Bos javanicus
CGTAATTGTATGCACTGATCACGTGGCTGATCATGCACTGATCACGTGGCTGATCATGCACTGATCACGTGGCTGATCATGCACTGATCACGTGGCTGATCATGCACTGATCACGTGGCTGATCATGCACTGATCACGTGACTGATCATGCACTGATCACGTGGATATCATGCACTGATCACGTGGCTGATCATACACTGATCACGTGTCTGACATGCACTGATCACGTGGCTGATCATGCACTGATCACGTAACTGATCATGCACTGATCACGTGGCTATCATGCACTGATCACGTGGCTGATCATGCACTGATCACGTGGCTGATCATGCACTGTCACGTGACTGATCATGCACTGATCATGCAGCATCATGCACTGATCACGTGGCTGATCATACACTGATCACGTGACTGATCATGCACTGATCACGTGGCTATCATGCACTGATCACGTGGCTGATCATGCAATGATCACGTAGCTACCATATACTGGTCACGTGACTGATCATGCACTGATCACGTGACTGATCATGCACTGATCACGTGACTGATCATGCACTGATCACGTGGCTATCATGCACTGATCACGTGGCTGATCATGCACTGATCACGTAGCTATCATGCACTGATCACGTGACTGATCATGCACTGATCACGTAATTGATCATGCACTGATCACGTGACTGATCATGCACTGATCACGTGGCTGATCACACACTGATCACGTGACTGATCATGCACTGATCACGTGGCTATCATGCACTGATCACGTGGCTATCATGCACTGATCACGTGGCTGATCATGCACTGATCACGTGGCTGATCATGCACTGATCACGTGACTGATCATGCACTGATCACGTGACTGATCATGCACTGATCACGTGGCTATCATGCACTGATCACGTGGCTGATCATGCACTGATCACGCAGCTACATGCACTGATCACGTGACTGATCATGCACTGATCACGTGACTGATCATGCACTGATCACGTGGCTGATCATGCACTGATCACGTGACTGATCATGCACTGATCACGTGACTGATCATGCACTGATCACGTGGCTATCATGCACTGATCACGTGGCTGATCATGCACTGATCATGCAGCTATCATGCACTGATCACGTGACTGATCATGCACTGATCACAAAACTGATCATGCACTGATCACGTGGCTGATCATGCACTGATCACGTGACTGATCATGCACTGATCACGTGGCTATCATGCACTGATCACGTGGCTGATCATGCACTGATCACGTAGCTACCATGTACTGTCACGTGAATGATCATGCACTGATCACGTGACTGATCATGCACTGATCACGTGGCTATCATGCACTGATCACGTGACTGATCATGCACTGATCACGTCTGATCATGCACTGATCACGTGACTGATCATGCACTGATCACGTGGATGATCATGCACTGATCACGTGACTGATCATGCACTGATCACGTGGCTGATCATGCACTGATCACGTGACTGATCATGCACTGATCACGTGGCTATCATGCACTGATCACGTGGCTGATCATGCACTGATCACGGACTGATCATGCACTGATCACGTGGCTGATCATGCACTGATCACGTAATTGATCATGCACTGATCACGTGGCTGATCATGCACTGATCACGTGGCTGATCATGCACTGATCACGTGACTGATCATGCACTGATCACGTGACTGATCATGCACTGATCACGTGGCTATCATGCACTGATCACGTGGCTGATCATGCACTGATCACGTGACTGATCATGCACTGATCACTGGCTATCATGCACTGATCACGTGGCTATCATGCACTGATCACGTGGCTGATCATGCACTGATCACGTGACTGATCATGCACTGATCACGTCTATATCATGCACTGATCACGTGACTGATCATGCACTGATCACGTGGATGATCATGCACTGATCACGTGACTGATCATGCACTGATCACGTGGCTATCATGCACTGATCACGTGGCTGATCATGCACTGATCACGTAGCTACCATGTACTGATCACGTGACTGATCATGCACTGATCACGTAATTGATCATGCACTGATCACGTGGCTGATCATGCACTGATCACGTGGCTGATCATGCACTGATCACGTGACTGATCATGCACTGATCACGTGGCTGATCATGCACTGATCACGTGGCTGATCATGCACTGATCACGCAGCTATCATGCACTGATCACGTGACTGATCATGCACTGATCACGTGGCTATCATGCACTGATCACGTGGCTGATCATGCACTGATCACGTGGCTATCATGCACTGATCACGTGACTGATCATGCACTGATCACGTGGCTATCATGCACTGATCACGTGGCTGATCATGCACTGATCACGTGGCTGATCATGCACTGATCACGTGACTGATCATGCACTGATCACGTAGCAATCATGCACTGATCACGTGGCTGATCATGCACTGATCACGTGGCTGATCATGCACTGATCACGTGGCTATCATGCACTGATCACGTGGCTGATCATGCACTGATACCGTGACTGAGCATGGACTGATCACATGACTATCATGTAGTGATCACGTGACTTAATGGCGCTGATCATGTGACTGATCATGCGCTGATCATGTTTGCTATCATACACTGATCATGTGCCTCTGGAGGCAATAAACAAAGAGCTGAGTAGGCACGAATCAAACAGTCAGCAGGCAATAATCATGGAACTCAGCTGTGAGGAATCATGCTGCTCAGCTGGCAATAATCAAGCAGCTGAGCAGGCAGGAATTACGCAGCACAGCTGGCAATTGTCAAGCAGATGACAGGCAGGAATCGTGCAGCTCAGCTGGCAATTGTCAAGCAGATGAGCAGACAGTAATCACGCAGCTCAGCAGGCCCTGATCACGTGACTGAGCATGCACTGTTCACGTGGCTGATCATACACTGATCACGTGAATGATCATGCACTGATCACGTGGCTATCATGCACTGATCACGTGGCTGATCATGCACTGATCACGTAATTGTATGCACTGATCACGTGGCTGATCATGCACTGATCACGTGGCTGATCATGCACTGATCACGTGACTGATCATGCACTGATCACGTGGCTATCATGCACTGATCACGTGGCTGATCATGCACTGATCACGGGACTGATCATGCACTGATCATGGCGCTATCATGCACTGATACATGACTGATCATGCACTGATCACGTGGCTGATCATGCACTGATCACGTGACTGATCATGCACTGATCACGTGACTGATCATGCACTGATCACGTGGCTGATCATGCACTGATCACGTGGCTATCATGCACTGATCACGTGGCTGATCATGCACTGATCACGTGGCTATCATGCACTGATCACGTGGCTGATCATACTGATCACGTGACTGATCATGCACTGATCACGTGGCTGATCATGCACTGATCACGTGACTGATCATGCACTGATCACGTGGCTGATCATGCACTGATCACGTGGCTGATCATGCACTGATCACGTGACTGATCATGCACTGATCACGTGGCATCATGCACTGATCACGTGGCTGATCATGCACTGATCACGTGACTGATCATGCACTGATCACGTGGCTATCATGCACTGATCACGTGGCTGATCATGCACTGATCACGTAGCTATCATGCACTGGTCACGTGACTGATCATGCACTGATCACGTAACTGATCATGCACTGATCAGTGACTGATCATGCACTGATCACGTGACTGATCATGCACTGATCACGTGGCTATCATGCACTGATCACGTGGCTGATCATGCACTGATCACGTAATTGATCATGCACTGATCACGTGACTCATGCACTGATCACGTGGCTGATCATGCACTGATCACGTGACTGATCATGCACTGATCACGTGGATATCATGCACTGATCACGTGGCTGATCATGCACTGATCACGTGTCTGATCATGCACTGATCACGTGGCTGATCATACACTGATCACGTAACTGATCATGCACTGATCACGTGGCTATCATGCACTGATCACGTGGCTGATCATGCACTGATCACGTGGCTGATCACACACTGTCACGTGACTGATCATGCACTGATCACGTGGCACTCATGCACTGATCACGTGGCTGATCATACACTGATCACGTAACTGATCATGCACTGATCACGTGGCTATCATGCACTGATCACGTGGCTGATCATGCAATGATCACGTGGCTACCATATACTGGTCACGTGACTGATCATGCACTGATCACGTAAATGATCATGCACTGATCAGTGACTGATCATGCACTGATCACGTGACTGATCATGCACTGATCACGTGGCTATCATGCACTGCTCACGTGGCTGATCATGCAATGATCACGTAGCATCCATGTACTGGTCACGTGACTGATCATGCACTGATCACGTAATTGATCATGCACTGATCACGTGACTGATCATGCACTGATCACGTGGCTGATCATGCACTGATCACGTGACTGATCATGCACTGATCACGTGGCTATCATGCACTGATCACGTGGCTGATCATGCACTGATCACGTGTCTGATCATGCACTGATCACGTGGCTGATCATGCACTGATCACGTGACTGATCATGCACTGATCACGTGGCTGATCATGCACTGATCACGTGGCTGATCACACACTGTCACGTGACTGATCATGCACTGATCACGTGGCACTCATGCACTGATCACGTGGCTGATCATACACTGCTCACGTAACTGATCATGCACTGATCACGTGGCTATCATGCACTGATCACGTGGCTGATCATGCAATGATCACGTAGCTACCATGCACTGGTCACGTGACTGATCATGCACTGATCACGTAAATGATCATGCACTGATCACGTGACTGATCATGCACTGATCACGTGACTGATCATGCACTGATCACGTGGCTATCATGCACTGCTCACGTGGCTGATCATGCAATGATCACGTAGCTACCATGTACTGGTCACGTGACTGATCATGCACTGATCACGTGGCTGATCATGCACTGATCACGTGACTGATCATGCACTGATCACGTGACTGATCATGCACTGATCACGTGGCTATCATGCACTGATCACGTGGCTGATCATGCACTGATCACGCAGCTATCATGCACTGATCACGTGACTGATCATGCACTGATCACGTAACTGATCATGCACTGATCACGTGGCTGATCATGCACTGATCACGTGACTGATCATGCACTGATCACGTGGCTATCATGCACTGATCACGTGGCTGATCATGCACTGATCACGTGGCTGATCATGCACTGATCACATGACTGATCATGCACTGATCACGTGACTGATCATGCACTGATCACGTGGCTATCATGCACTATCACGTGGCTGATCATGCAATGATCATGTAGCTACCATGTACTGGTCACGTGACTGATCATACACTGATCACGTGACTGATCATGCACTGATCACGTGGCTATCATGCACTGATCACGTGGCTGATCATGCACTGATCACGTGCCTGATCATGCACTGATCACGTGACTGATCATGCACTGATCACGTGGCAATCATGCACTGATCACGTGGCTGATCATGCACTGATCACGTGGCTGATCATGCACTGATCACGTGGCTATCATGCACTGATCACGTGGCTGATCATGCACTGATCACGTAGCTATCATGCACTGATCACGTGACTGATCATGCACTGATCACGTGGCTGATCATGCACTGATCACGTGACTGATCATGCACTGATCACGTGACTGATCATGCACTGATCACGTGGCTATCATGCACTGATCACGTGGCTGATCATGCACTGATCACGTGGCTGATCATGCACTGATCACGTGGCTGATCATGCACTGATCACGTGACTGATCATGCACTGATCACGTGGCTATCATGCACTGATCACGTGGCTGATCATGCACTGATCACGCAGCTATCATGCACTGATCACGTGACTGATCATGCACTGATCACGTGGCTGATCATGCACTGATCACGTGGCTGATCATGCACTGATCACGTGGCTGATCATGCACTGATCACGTGACTGATCATGCACTGATCACGTGGCTATCATGCACTGATCACGTGGCTGATCATGCACTGATCACGTGGCTGATCATGCACTGTCACGTGACTGATCATGCACTGATCACGTGGCACTCATGCACTGATCACGTGGCTGATCATACACTGCTCACGTAACTGATCATGCACTGATCACGTGGCTATCATGCACTGCTCACGTGGCTGATCATGCAATGATCACGTAGCTACCATGCACTGGTCACGTGACTGATCATGCACTGATCACGTAAATGATCATGCACTGATCACGTGACTGATCATGCACTGATCACGTGACTGATCATGCACTGATCACGTGGCTATCATGCACTGATCACGTGGCTGATCATGCACTGATCACGCAGCTACCATGCACTGATCACGTGACTGATCATGCACTGATCACGTGGCTGATCATGCACTGATCACGTGACTGATCATGCACTGATCACGTGACTGATCATGCACTGATCACGTGGCTATCATGCACTGATCACGTGGCTGATCATGCACTGATCACGTGGCTATCATGCACTGATCACGTGACTGATCATGCACTGATCACGTGGCTATCATGCACTGATCACGTGGCTGATCATGCACTGATCACGTGGCTATCATGCACTGATCACGTGACTGATCATGCACTGATCACGTGACTGATCATGCACTGATCACGTGACTGATCATGCACTGATCACGTGGCTGATCATGCACTGATCACGTGGCTATCATGCACTGATCACGTGGCTGATCATGCACTGATCACGCAGCTATCATGCACTGATCACGTGACTGATCATGCACTGATCACGTGGCTGATCATGCACTGATCACGTGACTGATCATGCACTGATCACGTGACTGATCATGCACTGATCACGTGGCTATCATGCACTGATCACGTGGCTGATCATGCACTGATCACGTGTCTGATCATGCACTGATCACGTGGCTGATCATGCACTGATCACGTAACTGATCATGCACTGATCACGTGGCTATCATGCACTGATCACGTGGCTGATCATGCACTGATCACGTGGCTGATCATGCACTGATCACGTGACTGATCATGCACTGATCACGTGGCATCATGCACTGATCACGTGGCTGATCATGCACTGATCACGTGACTGATCATGCACTGATCACGTGGCTATCATGCACTGATCACGTGGCTGATCATGCACTGATCACGTAGCTACCATGCACTGATCACGTGACTGATCATGCACTGATCACGTGAATGATCATGCACTGATCACGTGACTGATCATGCACTGATCACGTGACTGATCATGCACTGATCACGTGGCTATCATGCACTGATCACGTGGCTGATCATGCAATGATCACGTAGCTACCATGCACTGATCACGTGACTGATCATGCACTGATCACGTGACTGATCATGCACTGATCACGTGACTGATCATGCACTGATCACGTGGCTATCATGCACTGATCACGTGGCTGATCATGCACTGATCACGTGGCTGATCATGCACTGATCACGTGGCTGATCATACACTGATCACGTGACTGATCATGCACTGATCACGTGGCTATCATGCACTGATCACGTGGCTGATCATGCACTGATCACGCAGCTATCATGCACTGATCACGTGACTGATCATGCACTGATCACGTGGCTGATCATGCACTGATCACGTGGCTATCATGCACTGATCACGTGGCTGATCATGCACTGATCACGTGACTGATCATGCACTGATCACGTGGCTATCATGCACTGATCACGTGGCTGATCATGCACTGATCACGTGGCTGATCATGCACTGTCACGTGACTGATCATGCACTGATCACGTGTCATCATGCACTGATCACGTGGCTGATCATACACTGATCACGTGACTGATCATGCACTGATCACGTGGCTATCATGCACTGATCACGTGGCTGATCATGCACTGATCACGTGGCTACCATGCACTGATCACGTGACTGATCATGCACTGATCACGTGACTGATCATGCACTGATCACGTGGCTATCATGCACTGATCACGTGGCTATCATGCACTGATCACGTGGCTGATCATGCACTGATCACGTGGCTATCATGCACTGATCACGTGACTGATCATGCACTGATCACGTGGCTGATCATGCACTGATCACGTGACTGATCATGCACTGATCACGTGACTGATCATGCACTGATCACGTGGCTATCATGCACTGATCACGTGGCTGATCATGCACTGATCACGTAGCTATCATGCACTGATCACGTGACTGATCATGCACTGATCACGTAATTGATCATGCACTGATCACGTGGCTGATCATGCACTGATCACGTGACTGATCATGCACTGATCACGTGACTGATCATGCACTGATCACGTGGCTATCATGCACTGATCACGTGGCTGATCATGCACTGATCACGTGCCTGATCATGCACTGATCACATGACTGATCATGCACTGATCACGTGACTGATCATGCACTGATCACGTGGCTATCATGCACTACTCACGTGGCTGATCATGCAATGATCATGTAGCTACCATGTACTGGTCACGTGACTGATCATGCACTGATCACGTGACTGATCATGCACTGATCACGTGGCTATCATGCACTGATCACGTGGCTGATCATGCACTGATCACGTGCCTGATCATGCACTGATCACGTGACTGATCATGCACTGATCACGTGCAATCATGCACTGATCACGTGGCTGATCATGCACTGATCACGTGGCTATCATGCACTGATCACGTGGCTATCATGCACTGATCACGTGGCTGATCATGCACTGATACCGTGACTGAGCATGGACTGATCACATGACTATCATGTAGTGATCACGTGACTTAATGGCGCTGATCATGTGACTGATCATGCGCTGATCATGTTTGCTATCATACACTGATCATGTGCCTCTGGAGGCAATAAACAAAGAGCTGAGTAGGCACGAATCAAACAGTCAGCAGGCAATAATCATGGAACTCAGCTGTGAGGAATCATGCTGCTCAGCTGGCAATAATCAAGCAGCTGAGCAGGCAGGAATTACGCAGCACAGCTGGCAATTGTCAAGCAGATGACAGGCAGGAATCGTGCAGCTCAGCTGGCAATTGTCAAGCAGATGAGCAGACAGTAATCACGCAGCTCAGCAGGCCCTGATCACGTGACTGAGCATGCACTGTTCACGTGGCTGATCATACACTGATCACGTGAATGATCATGCACTGATCACGTGGCTATCATGCACTGATCACGTGGCTGATCATGCACTGATCACGTGTTCATGCACTGATCACGTGGCTGATCATGCACTGATCACGTGGCTGATCATGCACTGATCACGTGGCTGATCATGCACTGATCACGTGGCTGATCATGCACTGATCACGTGGCTGATCATGCACTGATCACGTGACTGATCATGCACTGATCATGGCGCTATCATGCACTGATCACGTGGCTGATCATGCACTGATCACGTGGCTGATCATGCACTGATCACGTGACTGATCATGCACTGATCACGTGACTGATCATGCACTGATCACGTGGCTGATCATGCACTGATCACGTGGCTGATCATGCACTGATCACGTGGCTGATCATGCACTGATCACGTGGCTATCATGCACTGATCACGTGGCTGATCATGCACTGATCACGTGGCTGATCATGCACTGATCACGTGGCTGATCATGCACTGATCACGTGACTGATCATGCACTGATCACGTGGCTGATCATGCACTGATCACGTGACTGATCATGCACTGATCACGTGGCTATCATGCACTGATCACGTGACTTCATGCACTGATCACGTGACTGATCATGCACTGATCACGTGGCTATCATGCACTGATCACGTGGCTATCATGCACTGATCACGTGGATATCATGCACTGATCACGTGGCTGATCACACACGATCACGTGACTGATCATGCACTGATCACGTGGCTATCATGCACTGATCACGTGGCTGATCATGCACTGATCACGTGGCTGATCATGCACTGATCACGTGACTGATCATGCACTGATCACGTGACTGATCATGCACTGATCACGTGGCTATCATGCACTGATCACGTGGCTGATCATGCACTGATCACGTAGCTACATGCACTGATCACGTGACTGATCATGCACTGATCACGTGACTGATCATGCACTGATCACGTGGCTGATCATGCACTGATCACGTGACTGATCATGCACTGATCACGTGACTGATCATGCACTGATCACGTGGCTATCATGCACTGATCACGTGGCTGATCATGCACTGATCATGCAGCTATCATGCACTGATCACGTGACTGATCATGCACTGATCACGTGACTGATCATGCACTGATCACGTGGCTGATCATGCACTGATCACGTGACTGATCATGCACTGATCACGTGGCTATCATGCACTGATCACGTGGCTGATCATGCACTGATCACGTAGCTACCATGTACTGGTCACGTGACTGATCATGCACTGATCACGTGACTGATCATGCACTGATCACGTGGCTATCATGCACTGATCACGTGACTGATCATGCACTGATCACGTCTGATCATGCACTGATCACATGACTGATCATGCACTGATCACGTGGATGATCATGCACTGATCACGTGACTGATCATGCACTGATCACGTGGCTGATCATGCACTGATCACGTGACTGATCATGCACTGATCACGTGGCTATCATGCACTGATCACGTGGCTGATCATGCACTGATCACGTGACTGATCATGCACTGATCACGTGGCTGATCATGCACTGATCACGTGACTGATCATGCACTGATCACGTGGCTGATCATGCACTGATCACGTGGCTGATCATGCACTGATCACGTGGCTATCATGCACTGATCACGTGACTGATCATGCACTGATCACGTGGCTGATCATGCACTGATCACGTGACTGATCATGCACTGATCACGTGACTGATCATGCACTGATCACGTGGCTATCATGCACTGATCACGTGGCTGATCATGCACTGATCACGTGACTGATCATGCACTGATCACGTGGCTGATCATGCACTGATCACGTGACTGATCATGCACTGATCACGTGGCTATCATGCACTGATCACGTGGCTGATCATGCACTGATCACGCAGCTATCATGCACTGATCACGTGACTGATCATGCACTGATCACGTGGCTGATCATGCACTGATCACGTGGCTATCATGCACTGATCACGTGGCTGATCATGCACTGATCACGTGACTGATCATGCACTGATCACGTGGCTATCATGCACTGATCACGTGGCTGATCATGCACTGATCACGTGGCTGATCACACACTGTCACGTGACTGATCATGCACTGATCACGTGGCACTCATGCACTGATCACGTGGCTGATCATACTGATCACGTAACTGATCATGCACTGATCACGTGGCTATCATGCACTGATCACGTGGCTGATCATGCAATGATCACGTAGCTACCATATACTGGTCACGTGACTGATCATGCACTGATCACGTAATGATCATGCACTGATCACGTGACTGATCATGCACTGATCACGTGACTGATCATGCACTGATCACGTGGCTATCATGCACTGATCACGTGGCTGATCATGCACTGATCACGTAGCTACCATGCACTGATCACGTGACTGATCATGCACTGATCACGTGGCTGATCATGCACTGATCACGTGACTGATCATGCACTGATCACGTGACTGATCATGCACTGATCACGTGGCTATCATGCACTGATCACGTGGCTGATCATGCACTGATCACGTGGCTATCATGCACTGATCACGTGACTGATCATGCACTGATCACGTGGCTATCATGCACTGATCACGTGGCTGATCATGCACTGATCACGTGGCTATCATGCACTGATCACGTGACTGATCATGCACTGATCACGTGACTGATCATGCACTGATCACGTGGCTATCATGCACTGATCACGTGGCTATCATGCACTGATCACGTGGCTGATCATGCACTGATCACGCAGCTATCATGCACTGATCACGTGACTGATCATGCACTGATCACGTGGCTGATCATGCACTGATCACGTGACTGATCATGCACTGATCACGTGACTGATCATGCACTGATCATGGGCTATCATGCACTGATCACGTGACTGATCATGCACTGATCACGTGGCTGATCATGCACTGATCACGTGACTGATCATGCACTGATCACGTGACTGATCATGCACTGATCACGTGGCTGATCATACTGATCACGTGGCTGATCATGCACTGATCACGTGGCTGATCATGCACTGATCACGTGACTGATCATGCACTGATCACGTGGCTATCATGCACTGATCACGTGGCTATCATGCACTGATCACGTGGCTGATCATGCACTGATCACGTAGCTATCATGCACTGATCACGTGACTGATCATGCACTGATCACGTGGCTGATCATGCACTGATCACGTGACTGATCATGCACTGATCACGTGACTGATCATGCACTGATCACGTGGATATCATGCACTGATCACGTGGCTGATCATACACTGATCACGTGTCTGATCATGCACTGATCACGTGGCTGATCATGCACTGATCACGTAACTGATCATGCACTGATCACGTGGCTATCATGCACTGATCACGTGGCTGATCATGCACTGATCACGTGGCTGATCACACACTGTCACGTGACTGATCATGCACTGATCACGTGGCACTCATGCACTGATCACGTGGCTGATCATACACTGATCACGTAACTGATCATGCACTGATCACGTGGCTATCATGCACTGCTCACGTGGCTGATCATGCAATGATCACGTAGCTACCATATACTGGTCACGTGACTGATCATGCACTGATCACGTAAATGATCATGCACTGATCACGTGACTGATCATGCACTGATCACGTGACTGATCATGCACTGATCACGTGGCTATCATGCACTGCTCACGTGGCTGATCATGCAATGATCACGTAGCTACCATGTACTGATCACGTGACTGATCATGCACTGATCACGTGGCTGATCATGCACTGATCACGTGACTGATCATGCACTGATCACGTGACTGATCATGCACTGATCACGTGGCTATCATGCACTGATCACGTGGCTGATCATGCACTGATCACGTAGCTATCATGCACTGATCACGTGACTGATCATGCACTGATCACGTAATTGATCATGCACTGATCACGTGGCTGATCATGCACTGATCACGTGACTGATCATGCACTGATCACGTGACTGATCATGCACTGATCACGTGGCTATCATGCACTGATCACGTGGCTGATCATGCACTGATCACGTGCCTGATCATGCACTGATCACATGACTGATCATGCACTGATCACGTGACTGATCATGCACTGATCACGTGGCTATCATGCACTACTCACGTGGCTGATCATGCAATGATCATGTAGCTACCATGTACTGGTCACGTGACTGATCATGCACTGATCACGTGACTGATCATGCACTGATCACGTGGCTATCATGCACTGATCACGTGGCTGATCATGCACTGATCACGTGCCTGATCATGCACTGATCACGTGACTGATCATGCACTGATCACGTGGCAATCATGCACTGATCACGTGGCTGATCATGCACTGATCACGTGGCTATCATGCACTGATCACGTGGCTATCATGCACTGATCACGTGGCTGATCATGCACTGATACCGTGACTGAGCATGGACTGATCACATGACTATCATGTAGTGATCACGTGACTTAATGGCGCTGATCATGTGACTGATCATGCGCTGATCATGTTTGCTATCATACACTGATCATGTGCCTCTGGAGGCAATAAACAAAGAGCTGAGTAGGCACGAATCAAACAGTCAGCAGGCAATAATCATGGAACTCAGCTGTGAGGAATCATGCTGCTCAGCTGGCAATAATCAAGCAGCTGAGCAGGCAGGAATTACGCAGCACAGCTGGCAATTGTCAAGCAGATGACAGGCAGGAATCATGCAGCTCAGCTGGCAATTGTCAAGCAGATGAGCAGACAGTAATCACGCAGCTCAGCAGGCCCTGATCACGTGACTGAGCATGCACTGTTCACGTGGCTGATCATACACTGATCACGTGACTGATCATGCACTGATCACGTGGCTATCATGCACTGATCACGTGGCTGATCATGCACTGATCACGTGACTGATCATGCACTGATCACGTGGCTGATCATGCACTGATCACGTGGCTGATCATGCACTGATCACGTGGCTGATCATGCACTGATCACGTGGCTGATCATGCACTGATCACGTGGCTATCATGCACTGATCACGTGGCTGATCATGCACTGATCACGGGACTGATCATGCACTGATCATGGGCTATCATGCACTGACTACATGACTGATCATGCACTGATCACGTGGCTGATCATGCACTGATCACGTGACTGATCATGCACTGATCACGTGGCTGATCATACTGATCACGTGACTGATCATGCACTGATCACGTGGCTGATCATGCACTGATCACGTGACTGATCATGCACTGATCACGTGGCTGATCATGCACTGATCACGTGGCTATCATGCACTGATCACGTGGCTGATCATGCACTGATCACGTAGCTATCATGCACTGATCACGTGACTGATCATGCACTGATCACGTGGCTGATCATGCACTGATCACGTGACTGATCATGCACTGATCACGTGACTGATCATGCACTGATCACGTGGCTATCATGCACTGATCACGTGGCTGATCATGCACTGATCACGTGTCTGATCATGCACTGATCACGTGGCTGATCATGCACTGATCAACTGATCATGCACTGATCACGTGGCTATCATGCACTGATCACGTGGCTGATCATGCACTGATCACGTGGCTGATCACACACTGTCACGTGACTGATCATGCACTGATCACGTGGCATCATGCACTGATCACGTGGCTGATCATACACTGATCACGTAACTGATCATGCACTGATCACGTGGCTATCATGCACTGATCACGTGGCTGATCATGCAATGATCACGTAGCTACCATGCACTGGTCACGTGACTGATCATGCACTGATCACGTAAATGATCATGCACTGATCACGTGACTGATCATGCACTGATCACGTGACTGATCATGCACTGATCACGTGGCTATCATGCACTGATCACGTGGCTGATCATGCATGATCACGCAGCTACCATGTACTGGTCACGTGACTGATCATGCACTGATCACGTGGCTGATCATGCACTGATCACGTGACTGATCATGCACTGATCACGTGGCTATCATGCACTGATCACGTGGCTGATCATGCACTGATCACGCAGCTATCATGCACTGATCACGTGACTGATCATGCACTGATCACGTGATTGATCATGCACTGATCACGTGGCTGATCATGCACTGATCACGTGACTGATCATGCACTGATCACGTGACTGATCATGCACTGATCACGTGGCTATCATGCACTGATCACGTGGCTGATCATGCACTGATCACGTGCCTGATCATGCACTGATCACATGACTGATCATGCACTGATCACGTGACTGATCATGCACTGATCACGTGGCTATCATGCACTACTCACGTGGCTGATCATGCAATGATCATGTAGCTACCATGTACTGGTCACGTGACTGATCATGCACTGATCACGTGACTGATCATGCACTGATCACGTGGCTATCATGCACTGATCACGTGGCTGATCATGCACTGATCACGTGCCTGGTCATGCACTGATCACGTGACTGATCATGCACTGATCACGTGGCAATCATGCACTGATCACGTGGCTGATCATGCACTGATCACGTGGCTATCATGCACTGATCACGTGGCTATCATGCACTGATCACGTGGCTGATCATGCACTGATACCGTGACTGAGCATGGACTGATCACATGACTATCATGTAGTGATCACGTGACTTAATGGCGCTGATCATGTGACTGATCATGCGCTGATCATGTTTGCTATCATACACTGATCATGTGCCTCTGGAGGCAATAAACAAAGAGCTGAGTAGGCACGAATCAAACAGTCAGCAGGCAATAATCATGGAACTCAGCTGTGAGGAATCATGCTGCTCAGCTGGCAATAATCAAGCAGCTGAGCAGGCAGGAATTACGCAGCACAGCTGGCAATTGTCAAGCAGATGACAGGCAGGAATCATGCAGCTCAGCTGGCAATTGTCAAGCAGATGAGCAGACAGTAATCACGCAGCTCAGCAGGCCCTGATCACGTGACTGAGCATGCACTGTTCACGTGGCTGATCATACACTGATCACGTGACTGATCATGCACTGATCACGTGGCTATCATGCACTGATCACGTGGCTGATCATGCACTGATCACGTAATTGCATGCACTGATCACGTGGCTGATCATGCACTGATCACGTGGCTGATCATGCACTGATCACGTGACTGATCATGCACTGATCACGTGGCTATCATGCACTGATCACGTGGCTGATCATGCACTGATCACGGGACTGATCATGCACTGATCATGGCGCTATCATGCACTGACACATGACTGATCATGCACTGATCACGTGGCTGATCATGCACTGATCACGTGACTGATCATGCACTGATCACGTGACTGATCATGCACTGATCACGTGGCTGATCATGCACTGATCACGTGGCTATCATGCACTGATCACGTGGCTGATCATGCACTGATCACGTGGCTATCATGCACTGATCACGTGGCTGATCATGCACTGATCACGTGACTGATCATGCACTGATCACGTGGCTGATCATGCACTGATCACGTGACTGATCATGCACTGATCACGTGGCTGATCATGCACTGATCACGTGGCTGATCATGCACTGATCACGTGACTGATCATGCACTGATCACGTGGCACTCATGCACTGATCACGTGGCTGATCATGCACTGATCACGTGACTGATCATGCACTGATCACGTGGCTATCATGCACTGATCACGTGGCTGATCATGCAATGATCACGTAGCTACCATGCACTGGTCACGTGACTGATCATGCACTGATCACGTAAATGATCATGCACTGATCACGTGACTGATCATGCACTGATCACGTGACTGATCATGCACTGATCACGTGGCTATCATGCACTGATCACGTGGCTGATCATGCACTGATCACGTAATTGATCATGCACTGATCACGTGACTCATGCACTGATCACGTGGCTGATCATGCACTGATCACGTGACTGATCATGCACTGATCACGTGGCTATCATGCACTGATCACGTGGCTGATCATGCACTGATCACGTGTCTGATCATGCACTGATCACGTGGCTGATCATGCACTGATCACGTGACTGATCATGCACTGATCACGTGGCTATCATGCACTGATCACGTGGCTGATCATGCACTGATCACGTGGCTGATCATGCACTGTCACGTGACTGATCATGCACTGATCACGTGGCATCATGCACTGATCACGTGGCTGATCATGCACTGATCACGTGACTGATCATGCACTGATCACGTGGCTATCATGCACTGATCACGTGGCTGATCATGCACTGATCACGTGGCTACCATGCACTGATCACGTGACTGATCATGCACTGATCACGTGACTGATCATGCACTGATCACGTGGCTATCATGCACTGATCACGTGGCTGATCATGCACTGATCACGTGGCTGATCATACTGATCACGTGACTGATCATGCACTGATCACGTGGCTGATCATGCACTGATCACGTGGCTATCATGCACTGATCACGTGGCTGATCATGCACTGATCACGTGGCTATCATGCACTGATCACGTGACTGATCATGCACTGATCGTGGCTGATCATGCACTGATCACGTGACTGATCATGCACTGATCACGTGACTGATCATGCACTGATCACGTGGATATCATGCACTGATCACGTGGCTGATCATGCACTGATCACGTGTCTGATCATGCACTGATCACGTGGCTGATCATGCACTGATCACGTAACTGATCATGCACTGATCACGTGGCTATCATGCACTGATCACGTGGCTGATCATGCACTGATCACGTGGCTGATCACACACTGTCACGTGACTGATCATGCACTGATCACGTGGCACTCATGCACTGATCACGTGGCTGATCATACACTGATCACGTGACTGATCATGCACTGATCACGTGGCTATCATGCACTGATCACGTGGCTGATCATGCAATGATCACGTGCTACCATATACTGGTCACGTGACTGATCATGCACAGATCACGTAAATGATCATGCACTGATCAGTGACTGATCATGCACTGATCACGTGACTGATCATGCACTGATCACGTGGCTATCATGCACTGATCACGTGGCTGATCATGCAATGATCACGTAGCAACCATGTACTGGTCACGTGACTGATCATGCACTGATCACGTAATGATCATGCACTGATCACGTGACTGATCATGCACTGATCACGTGGCTGATCACACACTGATCACGTGACTGATCATGCACTGATCACGTGGCTATCATGCACTGATCACGTGGCTGATCATGCACTGATCACGTGTCTGATCATGCACTGATCACGTGGCTGATCATGCACTGATCACGTGACTGATCATGCACTGATCACGTGGCTATCATGCACTGATCACGTGGCTGATCATGCACTGATCACGTGGCTGATCACACACTGTCACGTGACTGATCATGCACTGATCACGTGGCACTCATGCACTGATCACGTGGCTGATCATGCACTGATCACGTAACTGATCATGCACTGATCACGTGGCTATCATGCACTGATCACGTGGCTGATCATGCAATGATCACGTAGCTACCATATACTGGTCACGTGACTGATCATGCACTGATCACGTAACTGATCATGCACTGATCACGTGACTGATCATGCACTGATCACGTGACTGATCATGCACTGATCACGTGGCTATCATGCACTGCTCACGTGGCTGATCATGCAATGATCACGTAGCTACCATGCACTGGTCACGTGACTGATCATGCACTGATCACGTGGCTGATCATGCACTGATCACGTGACTGATCATGCACTGATCACGTGACTGATCATGCACTGATCACGTGGCTATCATGCACTGATCACGTGGCTGATCATGCACTGATCACGTGGCTATCATGCACTGATCACGTGACTGATCATGCACTGATCACGTGGCTGATCATGCACTGATCACGTGGCTGATCATGCACTGATCACGTGACTGATCATGCACTGATCACGTGACTGATCATGCACTGATCACGTGGCTATCATGCACTGATCACGTGGCTGATCATGCACTGATCACGTGACTGATCATGCACTGATCACGTGACTGATCATGCACTGATCACGTGACTGATCATGCACTGATCACGTGGCTATCATGCACTGATCACGTGGCTGATCATGCACTGATCACGTAGCTACCATGCACTGATCACGTGACTGATCATGCACTGATCACGTGACTGATCATGCACTGATCACGTGGCTATCATGCACTGATCACGTGGCTGATCATGCACTGATCACGTGGCTGATCATGCACTGATCACGTGACTGATCATGCACTGATCACGTGGCTATCATGCACTGATCACGTGGCTGATCATGCACTGATCACGTGGCTGATCATGCACTGATCACGTGGCTATCATGCACTGATCACGTGGCTGATCATGCACTGATCACGTGGCTATCATGCACTGATCACGTGGCTGATCATGCACTGATCACGTGGCTGATCATGCACTGATCACGTGGCTGATCATGCACTGATCACGTGACTGATCATGCACTGATCACGTGGCTATCATGCACTGATCACGTGACTGATCATGCACTGATCACGTGGCTGATCATGCACTGATCACGTGACTGATCATGCACTGATCACGTGGCTGATCATGCACTGATACCGTGACTGAGCATGGACTGATCACATGACTATCATGTAGTGATCACGTGACTTAATGGCGCTGATCATGTGACTGATCATGCGCTGATCATGTTTGCTATCATACACTGATCATGTGCCTCTGGAGGCAATAAACAAAGAGCTGAGTAGGCACGAATCAAACAGTCAGCAGGCAATAATCATGGAACTCAGCTGTGAGGAATCATGCTGCTCAGCTGGCAATAATCAAGCAGCTGAGCAGGCAGGAATTACGCAGCACAGCTGGCAATTGTCAAGCAGATGACAGGCAGGAATCATGCAGCTCAGCTGGCAATTGTCAAGCAGATGAGCAGACAGTAATCACGCAGCTCAGCAGGCCCTGATCACGTGACTGAGCATGCACTGTTCACGTGGCTGATCATACACTGATCACGTGATTGATCATGCACTGATCACGTGGATATCATGCACTGATCACGTGGCTGATCATACACTGTTCACGTGTCTGACCATGCACTGATCACGTGGCTGATCATACACTGCTCACGTAACTGATCATGCACTGATCACGTGGCTGATCATGCACTGATCACGTGGCTGATCATGCACTGATCACGTGGCTATCATGCACTGGTCACGTGACTGATCATGCACTGATCACGTGACTGATCATGCACTGATCACGTGGCTGATCATGCACTGATCACGTGACTGATCATGCACTGATCACGTGACTGATCATGCACTGATCACGTGGCTATCATGCACTGATCACGTGGCTGATCATGCATGATCACGCAGCTACCATGTACTGGTCACGTGACTGATCATGCACTGATCACGTAACTGATCATGCACTGATCACGTGGCTTATCATGCACTGATCATGTGACTGATCATGTGCTGATCATGTTTGGTGTCATACACTGATCATGTGCATCTGCAGGCAATGAACAAAGAGCTGAGTAGGCAGAAATCAGTCAGCAGGCTATAATCATGGAACTCAGCTGTGAGAAATCATGCTGCTCAGCTGGCAATAATCAAGTAGATGAGCAGGCAGGAATTATGCAGCACAGGTGGCAATTGTCAAGCAGATGACAGGCAGGAATCGTGCAGCTCAGCTGGCAATTGTCAAGCAGATGAGCAGACAGTAATCACGCAGCTCAGCAGGCCCTGATCACGTGACTGAGCATGCACTGTTCACGTGGCTGATCATACACTGATCACGTGACTGATCATGCACTGATCACGTGGCTATCATGCACTGATCACGTGACTGATCATGCACTGATCACGTGGCTGTCATGCACTGATCACGTGGCTATCATGCACTGATCACGTGGCTGATCATGCACTGATCACGTGGCTATCATGCACTGATCACGTGGCTGATCATGCACTGATCACGGGACTGATCATGCACTGATCACGGGCTATCATGCACTGATCACATGACTGATCATGCACTGATCACGTGGCTGATCATGCACTGATCACGTGACTGATCATGCACTGATCACGTGACTGATCATGCACTGATCACGTGGCTGATCATGCACTGATCACGTGGCTGATCATGCACTGATCACGTGGCTGATCATGCACTGATCACGTGGCTGATCATGCACTGATCACGTGGCTATCATGCACTGATCACGTGGCTGATCATGCACTGATCACGTAGCTATCATGTACTGGTCACGTGACTGATCATGCACTGATCACGTAATTGATCATGCACTGATCACGTGGCTGATCATGCACTGATCACGTGGCTGATCACACTGATCACGTGACTGATCATGCACTGATCACGTGGCTATCATGCACTGATCACGTGCTATCATGCACTGATCACGTGGATATCATGCACTGATCACGTGGCTGATCATGCACTGATCACGTGACTGATCATGCACTGATCACGTGGCTGATCATGCACTGATCACGTGGCTATCATGCACTGATCACGTGGCTGATCATGCACTGATCACGTAGCTATCATGCACTGATCACGTGACTGATCATGCACTGATCACGTGACTGATCATGCACTGATCACGTGGCTGATCATGCACTGATCACGTGGCTGATCATGCACTGATCACGTGGCTGATCATGCACTGATCACGTGACTATCATGCACTGATCACGTGACTGATCATGCACTGATCACGTGGCTGATCATGCACTGATCACGTGACTGATCATGCACTGATCACGTGGCTATCATGCACTGATCACGTGGCTGATCATGCACTGATCACGCAGCTATCATGCACTGATCACGTGACTGATCATGCACTGATCACGTAATTGATCATGCACTGATCACGTGACTGATCATGCACTGATCACGTGGCTGATCATGCACTGATCACGTGACTGATCATGCACTGATCACGTGGCTATCATGCACTGATCACGTGGCTGATCATGCACTGATCACGTGGCTACCATGCACTGATCACGTGACTGATCATGCACTGATCACGTAACTGATCATGCACTGATCACGTGGCTGATCATGCACTGATCACGTGGCTGATCATGCACTGATCACGTGGCTGATCATGCACTGATCACGTGGCTGATCATGCACTGATCACGTGGCTGATCATGCACTGATCACGTGGCTGATCATGCACTGATCACGTGGCTGATCATGCACTGATCACGTGGCTATCATGCACTGATCACGTGGCTGATCATGCACTGATCACGTAGCTACCATGCACTGATCACGTGACTGATCATGCACTGATCACGTAACTGATCATGCACTGATCACGTGACTGATCATGCACTGATCACGTGACTGATCATGCACTGATCACGTGGCTATCATGCACTGATCACGTGGCTGATCATGCAATGATCACGTAGCTACCATGTACTGGTCACGTGACTGATCATGCACTGATCACGTAATTGATCATGCACTGATCACGTGGCTGATCATGCACTGATCACGTGGCTGATCATGCACTGATCACGTGACTGATCATGCACTGATCACGTGGCTATCATGCACTGATCACGTGGCTGATCATGCACTGATCACGTGGATATCATGCACTGATCACGTGGCTGATCATGCACTGATCACGTGACTGATCATGCACTGATCACGTGGCTATCATGCACTGATCACGTGACTGATCATGCACTGATCACGTGGCTGATCATGCACTGATCACGTGGCTGATCATGCACTGATCACGTGGCTGATCATGCACTGATCACGTGGCTATCATGCACTGATCACGTGGCTGATCATGCACTGATCACGTAGCTATCATGCACTGATCACGTGACTGATCATGCACTGATCACGTGGCTGATCATGCACTGATCACGTGACTGATCATGCACTGATCACGTGACTGATCATGCACTGATCACGTGGCTATCATGCACTGATCACGTGGCTGATCATGCACTGATCACGTGGCTATCATGCACTGATCACGTGACTGATCATGCACTGATCACGTAATTGATCATGCACTGATCACGTGACTGATCATGCACTGATCACGTGGCTGATCATGCACTGATCACGTGACTGATCATGCACTGATCACGTGGCTATCATGCACTGATCACGTGGCTGATCATGCACTGATCACGTGCTATCATGCACTGATCACGTGACTGATCATGCACTGATCACGTAACTGATCATGCACTGATCACGTGACTGATCATGCACTGATCACGTGGCTGATCATGCACTGATCACGTGACTGATCATGCACTGATCACGTGGCTGATCATGCACTGATCACGTGGCTATCATGCACTGATCACGTGGCTGATCATGCACTGATCACGTGGCTGATCATGCACTGATCACGTGACTGATCATGCACTGATCACGTGACTGATCATGCACTGATCACGTGGCTGATCATGCACTGATCACGTGGCTATCATGCACTGATCACGTGGCTGATCATGCACTGATCACGTGCTATCATGCACTGATCACGTGACTGATCATGCACTGATCACGTGACTGATCATGCACTGATCACGTGGCTGATCATGCACTGATCACGTGGCTATCATGCACTGATCACGTGGCTGATCATGCACTGATCACGTAGCTATCATGCACTGATCACGTGACTGATCATGCACTGATCACGTGGCTGATCATGCACTGATCACGTGGCTGATCATGCACTGATCACGTGACTGATCATGCACTGATCACGTGGCTATCATGCACTGATCACGTGGCTGATCATGCACTGATCACGTGGCTGATCATGCACTGATCACGTGACTGATCATGCACTGATCACGTGGCTGATCATGCACTGATCACGTGGCTGATCATGCACTGATCACGTGGCTGATCATGCACTGATCACGTGACTGATCATGCACTGATCACGTGACTGATCATGCACTGATCACGTGGCTGATCATGCACTGATCACGTGGCTATCATGCACTGATCACGTGGCTGATCATGCAATGATCACGTAGCTACATGTACTGGTCACGTGACTGATCATGCACTGATCACGTGGCTATCATGCACTGATCACGTGGCTGATCATGCACTGATCACGTGACTGATCATGCACTGATCACGTGACTGATCATGCACTGATCACGTGCTATCATGCACTGATCACGTGGCTGATCATGCACTGATCACGTGGCTGATCATGCACTGATCACGTGGCTGATCATGCACTGATCACGTGGCTGATCATGCACTGATACCGTGACTGAGCATGGACTGATCACATGACTATCATGTAGTGATCACGTGACTTAATGGCGCTGATCATGTGACTGATCATGCGCTGATCATGTTTGCTATCATACACTGATCATGTGCCTCTGGAGGCAATAAACAAAGAGCTGAGTAGGCACGAATCAAACAGTCAGCAGGCAATAATCATGGAACTCAGCTGTGAGGAATCATGCTGCTCAGCTGGCAATAATCAAGCAGCTGAGCAGGCAGGAATTACGCAGCACAGCTGGCAATTGTCAAGCAGATGACAGGCAGGAATCGTGCAGCTCAGCTGGCAATTGTCAAGCAGATGAGCAGACAGTAATCACGCAGCTCAGCAGGCCCTGATCACGTGACTGAGCATGCACTGTTCACGTGGCTGATCATACACTGATCACGTGATTGATCATGCACTGATCACTTGGATATCATGCACTGATCACGTGGCTGATCATACACTGTTCACGTGTCTGACCATGCACTGATCACGTGGCTGATCATGCACTGATCACGTGGCTGATCATGCACTGATCACGTGGCTGATCATGCACTGATCACGTGGCTGATCATGCACTGATCACGTGGCTATCATGCACTGATCACGTGGCTGATCATGCACTGATCACGTGGCTACCATGCACTGATCACGTGACTGATCATGCACTGATCACGTAAATGATCATGCACTGATCACGTGACTGATCATGCACTGATCACGTGACTGATCATGCACTGATCACGTGGCTATCATGCACTGATCACGTGGCTGATCATGCAATGATCACGTAGCAACCATGTACTGGTCACGTGACTGATCATGCACTGATCACGTAATTGATCATGCACTGATCACGTGGCTGATCATGCACTGATCACGTGGCTGATCACACACGATCACGTGACTGATCATGCACTGATCACGTGGCTATCATGCACTGATCACGTGGCTATCATGCACTGATCACGTGGATATCATGCACTGATCACGTGGCTGATCACACACTGATCACGTGACTGATCATGCACTGATCACGTGGCTATCATGCACTGATCACGTGGCTGATCATGCACTGATCACGTAGCTATCATGCACTGATCACGTGACTGATCATGCACTGATCACGTGACTGATCATGCACTGATCACGTGGCTGATCATGCACTGATCACGTGGCTATCATGCACTGATCACGTGGCTGATCATGCACTGATCACGTGCTACCATGCACTGATCACGTGACTGATCATGCACTGATCACGTGGCTGATCATGCACTGATCACGTGACTGATCATGCACTGATCACGTGGCTATCATGCACTGATCACGTGGCTGATCATGCACTGATCACGCAGCTATCATGCACTGATCACGTGACTGATCATGCACTGATCACGTGGCTGATCATGCACTGATCACGTGGCTGATCATGCACTGATCACGTGACTGATCATGCACTGATCACGTGGCTATCATGCACTGATCACGTGGCTGATCATGCACTGATCACGTGCCTGATCATGCACTGATCACATGACTGATCATGCACTGATCACGTGACTGATCATGCACTGATCACGTGGCTATCATGCACTATCACGTGGCTGATCATGCAATGATCACGTAGCTACATGTACTGGTCACGTGACTGATCATGCACTGATCACGTGACTGATCATGCACTGATCACGTGGCTATCATGCACTGATCACGTGGCTGATCATGCACTGATCACGTGCCTGATCATGCACTGATCACGTGACTGATCATGCACTGATCACGTGGCTATCATGCACTGATCACGTGGCTGATCATGCACTGATCACGTGGCTGATCATGCACTGATCACGTGGCTATCATGCACTGATCACGTGGCTGATCATGCACTGATACCGTGACTGAGCATGGACTGATCACATGACTATCATGTAGTGATCACGTGACTTAATGGCACTGATCATGTGACTGATCATGCACTGATCATGTTTGCTATCATACACTGATCATGTGCCTCTGGAGGCAATAAACAAAGAGCTGAGTAGGCATGAATCAAACAGTCATCAGGCAATAATCATGGAACTCAGCTGTGAGGAATCATGCTGCTCAGCTGGCAATAATCAAGCAGCTGAGCAGGCAGGAATTACACAGCACAGCTGGCAATTGTCAAGCAGATGAGCGGACAGTAATCACGCAGCTCAGCAGGCCCTGATCACATGACTGAGCATGCACTGATCACGTGGCTGATCATGCACTGATCACGTGACTGATCATGCACTGATCACGTGGATATCATGCACTGATCACGTGGCTGATCATGCACTGATCACGTGTCTGATCATGCACTGATCACGTGGCTGATCATACACTGCTCACGTGACTGATCATGCACTGATCACGTGGCTGATCATGCACTGATCACGTGGCTGATCATGCACTGATCACGTGACTGATCATGCACTGATCACGTGACTGATCATGCACTGATCACGTGGCTATCATGCACTGATCACGTGGCTGATCATGCACTGATCACGCAGCTACCATGCACTGGACACATGACTGATCATGCACTGATCACGTGACTGATCATGCACTGATCACGTGGCTTATCATGCACTGATCATGTGACTGATCATGTGCTGATCATGTTTGGTGTCATACACTGATCATGTGCCTCTGGAGGCAATGAACAAAGAGCTGAGTAGGCAGGAATCAGTCAGCAGGCAATAATCATGGAACTCAGCTCTGAGAAATCATGCTGCTCAGCTGGCAATAATCAAGCAGATGAGCAGGCAGGAATTATGCAGCACAGGTGGCAATTGTCAAGCAGATGACAGGCAGGAATCGTGCAGCTCAGCTGGCAATTGTCAAGCAGATGAGCAGACAGTAATCACGCAGCTCAGCAGGCCCTGATCACGTGACTGAGCATGCACTGTTCACGTGGCTGATCACACACTGATCACGTGACTGATCATGCACTGATCACGTGGCTATCATGCACTGATCACGTGACTGATCATGCACTGATCACGTAATTGTCATGCACTGATCACGTGGCTGATCATGCACTGATCACGTGACTGATCATGCACTGATCACGTGGCTGATCATGCACTGATCACGTAACTGATCATGCACTGATCACGTGGCTATCATGCACTGATCACGTGGCTGATCATGCACTGATCACGTGGCTGATCACACACTGTCACGTGACTGATCATGCACTGATCACGTGGCACTCATGCACTGATCACGTGGCTGATCATACACTGATCACGTAACTGATCATGCACTGATCACGTGGCTATCATGCACTGATCACGTGGCTGATCATGCAATGATCACGTAGCTACCATATACTGGTCACGTGACTGATCATGCACTGATCACGTAAATGATCATGCACTGATCACGTGACTGATCATGCACTGATCACGTGACTGATCATGCACTGATCACGTGGCTATCATGCACTGCTCACGTGGCTGATCATGCAATGATCACGTAGCAACCATGTACTGGTCACGTGACTGATCATGCACTGATCACGTAATTGATCATGCACTGATCACGTGACTCATCATGCACTGATCACGTGGCTGATCACACACGATCACGTGGCTGATCATGCACTGATCACGTGACTGATCATGCACTGATCACGTGGCTATCATGCACTGATCACGTGGCTGATCATGCACTGATCACGCAGCTATCATGTGCTGATCACGTGACTGATCATGCACTGATCACGTGGCTGATCATGCACTGATCACGTGACTGATCATGCACTGATCACGTGGCTATCATGCACTGATCACGTGGCTGATCATGCACTGATCACGCAGCTATCATGCACTGATCACGTGACTGATCATGCACTGATCACGTGGCTGATCATGCACTGATCACGTGGCTGATCATGCACTGATCACGTGACTGATCATGCACTGATCACGTGACTGATCATGCACTGATCACGTGGCTATCATGCACTGATCACGTGGCTGATCATGCACTGATCACGTGACTGATCATGCACTGATCACATGACTGATCATGCACTGATCACGTGACTGATCATGCACTGATCACGTGGCTATCATGCACTGATCACGTGGCTGATCATGCAATGATCACGTAGCTACCATGTACTGGTCACGTGACTGATCATGCACTGATCACGTGACTGATCATGCACTGATCACGTGGCTATCATGCACTGATCACGTGGCTGATCATGCACTGATCACGTGCCTGATCATGCACTGATCACGTGACTGATCATGCACTGATCACGTGGCAATCATGCACTGATCACGTGGCTGATCATGCACTGATCACGTGGCTGATCATGCACTGATCACGTGGCTATCATGCACTGATCACGTGGCTGATCATGCACTGATACCGTGACTGAGCATGGACTGATCACATGACTATCATGCAGTGATCACGTGACTTAATGGCGCTGATCATGTGACTGATCATGCACTGATCATGTTTGCTATCATACACTGATCATGTGCCTCTGGAGGCAATAAACAAAGAGCTGAGTAGGCATGAATCAAACAGTCATCAGGCAATAATCATGGAACTCAGCTGTGAGGAATCATGCTGCTCAGCTGGCAATAATCAAGCAGCTGAGCAGGCAGGAATTACACAGCACAGCTGGCAATTGTCAAGCAGATGAGCAGACAGTAATCACGCAGCTCAGCAGGCCCTGATCACGTGACTGAGCATGCACTGTTCACGTGGCTGATCATGCACTGATCACGTGACTGATCATGCACTGATCACGTGGATATCATGCACTGATCACGTGGCTGATCATGCACTGATCACGGTCTGATCATGCACTGATCACGTGGCTGATCATACACTGCTCACGTAACTGATCATGCACTGATCACGTGGCTGATCATGCACTGATCACGTGGCTGATCATGCACTGATCACGTGACTGATCATGCACTGATCACGTGACTGATCATGCACTGATCACGTGACTGATCATGCACTGATCACGTGGCTATCATGCACTGATCACGTGGCTGATCATGCACTGATCACGCAGCTACCATGTACTGGTCACGTGACTGATCATGCACTGATCACGTGACTGATCATGCACTGATCACGTGGCTTATCATGCACTGATCATGTGACTGATCATGTGCTGATCATGTTTGGTGTCATACACTGATCATGTGCCTCTGGAGGCAATGAACAAAGAGCTGAGTAGGCACGAATCAGTCAGCAGGCTATAATCATGGAACTCAGCTCTGAGAAATCATGCTGCTCAGCTGGCAATAATCAAGCAGCTGAGCAGGCAGGAATTATGCAGCACAGGTGGCAATTGTCAAGCAGATGACAGGCAGGAATCGTGCAGCTCAGCTGGCAATTGTCAAGCAGATGAGCAGACAGTAATCACGCAGCTCAGCAGGCCCTGATCACGTGACTGAGCATGCACTGTTCACGTGGCTGATCATACACTGATCACGTGACTGATCATGCACTGATCACGTGGCTATCATGCACTGATCACGTGACTGATCATGCACTGATCACGTGACTGTCATGCACTGATCACGTGGCTATCATGCACTGATCACGTGACTGATCATGCACTGATCACGTGACTGATCATGCACTGATCACGTGACTGATCATGCACTGATCACGTGGCTATCATGCACTGATCACGTGGCTGATCATGCACTGATCACGTGGCTGATCACACACTGTCACGTGACTGATCATGCACTGATCACGTGGCACTCATGCACTGATCACGTGGCTGATCATACACTGATCACGTAACTGATCATGCACTGATCACGTGGCTATCATGCACTGCTCACGTGGCTGATCATGCAATGATCACGTAGCTACCATATACTGGTCACGTGACTGATCATGCACTGATCACGTAAATGATCATGCACTGATCACGTGACTGATCATGCACTGATCACGTGACTGATCATGCACTGATCACGTGGCTATCATGCACTGCTCACGTGGCTGATCATGCACTGATCACGTAGCAACCATGTACTGGTCACGTGACTGATCATGCACTGATCACGTAATTGATCATGCACTGATCACGTGACTCATCATGCACTGATCACGTGGCTGATCACACTGATCACGTGGCTGATCATGCACTGATCACGTGACTGATCATGCACTGATCACGTGGCTATCATGCACTGATCACGTGGCTGATCATGCACTGATCACGCAGCTATCATGCACTGATCACGTGACTGATCATGCACTGATCACGTGGCTGATCATGCACTGATCACGTGACTGATCATGCACTGATCACGTGGCTATCATGCACTGATCACGTGGCTGATCATGCACTGATCACGCAGCTACCATGTACTGATCACGTGACTGATCATGCACTGATCACGTAATTGATCATGCACTGATCACGTGGCTGATCATGCACTGATCACGTGACTGATCATGCACTGATCACGTGACTGATCATGCACTGATCACGTGGCTATCATGCACTGATCACGTGGCTGATCATGCACTGATCACGTGACTGATCATGCACTGATCACGTGACTGATCATGCACTGATCACGTGACTGATCATGCACTGATCACGTGGCTATCATGCACTACTCACGTGGCTGATCATGCAATGATCACGTAGCTACCATGTACTGGTCACGTGACTGATCATGCACTGATCACGTGACTGATCATGCACTGATCACGTGGCTATCATGCACTGATCACGTGGCTGATCATGCACTGATCACGTGCCTGATCATGCACTGATCACGTGACTGATCATGCACTGATCACGTAGCAATCATGCACTGATCACGTGGCTGATCATGCACTGATCACGTGGCTGATCATGCACTGATCACGTGGCTATCATGCACTGATCACGTGGCTGATCATGCACTGATACCGTGACTGAGCATGGACTGATCACATGACTATCATGTAGTGATCACGTGACTTAATGGCGCTGATCATGTGACTGATCATGCGCTGATCATGTTTGCTATCATACACTGATCATGTGCCTCTGGAGGCAATAAACAAAGAGCTGAGTAGGCACGAATCAAACAGTCAGCAGGCAATAATCATGGAACTCAGCTGTGAGGAATCATGCTGCTCAGCTGGCAATAATCAAGCAGCTGAGCAGGCAGGAATTACGCAGCACAGCTGGCAATTGTCAAGCAGATGACAGGCAGGAATCATGCAGCTCAGCTGGCAATTGTCAAGCAGATGAGCAGACAGTAATCACGCAGCTCAGCAGGCCCTGATCACGTGACTGAGCATGCACTGTTCACGTGGCTGATCATACACTGATCACGTGATTGATCATGCACTGATCACTTGGATATCATGCACTGATCACGTGGCTGATCATACACTGTTCACGTGTCTGACCATGCACTGATCACGTGGCTGATCATACACTGCTCACGTAACTGATCATGCACTGATCACGTGGCTGATCATGCACTGATCACGTGGCTGATCATGCACTGATCACGTGACTGATCATGCACTGATCACGTGACTGATCATGCACTGATCACGTGGCTATCATGCACTGATCACGTGGCTGATCATGCACTGATCACGCAGCTACCATGCACTGGTCACGTGACTGATCATGCACTGATCACGTAATTGATCATGCACTGATCACGTGGCTTATCATGCACTGATCATGTGACTGATCATGTGCTGATCATGTTTGATGTCACACACTGATCATGTGCATCTGGAGGCAATGAACAAAGAGCTGAGTAGGCAGGAATCAGTCAGCAGGCTATAATCATGGAACTCAGCTCTGAGAAATCATGCTGCTCAGCTGGCAATAATCAAGTAGATGAGCAGGCAGGAATTATGCAGCACAGGTGGCAATTGTCAAGGAGATGACAGGCAGGAATCGTACAGCTCAGCTGGCAATTGTCAAGCAGATGAGCAGACAGTAATCACGCAGCTCAGCAGGCCCTGATCACGTGACTGATCATGCACTGTTCACGTGGCTGATCACACACTATCACGTGACTGATCATGCACTGATCACGTGGCTATCATGCACTGATCACGTGACTGATCATGCACTGATCACGTAATTGTCATGCACTGATCACGTGGCTGATCATGCACTGATCACGTGGCTGATCATGCACTGATCACGTGACTGATCATGCACTGATCACGTGGCTATCATGCACTGATCACGTGGCTGATCATGCACTGATCACGTGACTGATCATGCACTGATCACGGGCTATCATGCACTGACACATGACTGATCATGCACTGATCACGTGGCTGATCATGCACTGATCACGTGACTGATCATGCACTGATCACGTGACTGATCATGCACTGATCACGTGGCTGATCATGCACTGATCACGTGACTGATCATGCACTGATCACGTGACTGATCATGCACTGATCACGTGGCTATCATGCACTGATCACGTGGCTGATCATGCACTGATCACGTAGCTACCATGTACTGGTCACGTGACTGATCATGCACTGATCACGTAATTGATCATGCACTGATCACGTGACTGATCATGCACTGATCACGTGGCTGATCATGCACTGATCACGTGACTGATCATGCACTGATCACGTGGCTATCATGCACTGATCACGTGGCTGATCATGCACTGATCACGTGTCTGATCATGCACTGATCACGTGGCTGATCATGCACTGATCACGTGACTGATCATGCACTGATCACGTGGCTATCATGCACTGATCACGTGGCTGATCATGCACTGATCACGTGGCTGATCATGCACTGATCACGTGACTGATCATGCACTGATCACGTGGCACTCATGCACTGATCACGTGGCTGATCATGCACTGATCACGTGACTGATCATGCACTGATCACGTGGCTATCATGCACTGATCACGTGGCTGATCATGCACTGATCACGTAGCTATCATGCACTGATCACGTGACTGATCATGCACTGATCACGTAGCTGATCATGCACTGATCACGTGACTGATCATGCACTGATCACGTGACTGATCATGCACTGATCACGTGGCTGATCATGCACTGATCACGTGGCTGATCATACTGATCACGTGGCTGTCATGCACTGATCACGTGGCTGATCATGCACTGATCACGTGACTGATCATGCACTGATCACGTGGCTGATCATGCACTGATCACGTGGCTATCATGCACTGATCACGTGGCTGATCATGCACTGATCACGTGGCTATCATGCACTGATCACGTGACTGATCATGCACTGATCACGTGGCTGATCATGCACTGATCACGTGGCTATCATGCACTGATCACGTGGCTGATCATGCACTGATCACGTAGCTATCATGCACTGATCACGTGACTGATCATGCACTGATCACGTGGCTGATCATGCACTGATCACGTGACTGATCATGCACTGATCACGTGGCTGATCATGCACTGATCACGTGGCTATCATGCACTGATCACGTGGCTGATCATGCACTGATCACGTGGCTATCATGCACTGATCACGTGACTGATCATGCACTGATCACGTGGCTGATCATGCACTGATCACGTGACTGATCATGCACTGATCACGTGGCTGATCATGCACTGATCACGTGGCTATCATGCACTGATCACGTGGCTGATCATGCACTGATCACGTGGCTATCATGCACTGATCACGTGACTGATCATGCACTGATCACGTGGCTGATCATGCACTGATCACGTGACTGATCATGCACTGATCACGTGGCTGATCATGCACTGATCACGTGGCTATCATGCACTGATCACGTGGCTGATCATGCACTGATCACGTAGCTATCATGCACTGATCACGTGACTGATCATGCACTGATCACGTGGCTATCATGCACTGATCACGTGGCTGATCATGCACTGATCACGCAGCTATCATGCACTGATCACGTGACTGATCATGCACTGATCACGTGACTGATCATGCACTGATCACGTGGCTTATCATGCACTGATCATGTGACTGATCATGCACTGATCATGTTTGGTGTCATACACTGATCATGTGCCTCTGGAGGCAATAAAAAAGAGCTGAGTAGGCAGGAATCAGTCAGCAGGCAATAATCATGGAACTCAGCTGTGAGAAATCATGCTGCTCAGCTGGCAATAATCAAGCAGATGAGCAGGCAGGAAATATGCAGCACAGCTGGCAATTGTCAAGCAGATGAGCAGACAGTAATCACGCAGCTCAGCAGGCACTGATCACGTGACTGAGCATGCACTGTTCACGTGGCTGATCATACACTGATCACGTGACTGATCATGCACTGATCACGTGGCTATCATGCACTGATCACGTGACTGATCATGCACTGATCACGTGATTGTCATGCACTGATCACGTGGCTGATCATGCACTGATCACGTGGCTGATCATGCACTGATCACGTGACTGATCATGCACTGATCACGTGGCTATCATGCACTGATCACGTGGCTGATCATGCACTGATCACGTGGCTATCATGCACTGATCACGTGACTGATCATGCACTGATCACGTGGCTGATCATGCACTGATCACGTGACTGATCATGCACTGATCACGTGGCTATCATGCACTGATCACGTGGCTGATCATGCACTGATCACGTAGCTACCATGCACTGGTCACGTGACTGATCATGCACTGATCACGTAATTGATCATGCACTGATCACGTGGCTGATCATGCACTGATCACGTGACTGATCATGCACTGATCACGTGACTGATCATGCACTGATCACGTGGCTATCATGCACTGATCACGTGGCTGATCATGCACTGATCACGTGACTGATCATGCACTGATCACGTGACTGATCATGCACTGATCACGTGACTGATCATGCACTGATCACGTGGCTATCATGCACTGATCACGTGGCTATCATGCACTGATCACGTGACTGATCATGCACTGATCACGTGACTGATCATGCACTGATCACGTGGCTATCATGCACTGATCACGTGGCTGATCATGCACTGATCACGTGACTGATCATGCACTGATCACGTGACTGATCATGCACTGATCACGTGGCTATCATGCACTGATCACGTGGCTGATCATGCACTGATCACGTGACTGATCATGCACTGATCACGTGGCTATCATGCACTGATCACGTGGCTGATCATGCACTGATCACGTGACTGATCATGCACTGATCACGTGGCTGATCATGCACTGATCACGTGGCTATCATGCACTGATCACGTGGCTGATCATGCACTGATCACGTGGCTGATCATGCACTGATCACGTGGCTGATCATGCACTGATCACGTGGCTGATCATGCACTGATACCGTGACTGAGCATGGACTGATCACATGACTATCATGTAGTGATCACGTGACTTAATGGCGCTGATCATGTGACTGATCATGCGCTGATCATGTTTGCTATCATACACTGATCATGTGCCTCTGGAGGCAATAAACAAAGAGCTGAGTAGGCACGAATCAAACAGTCAGCAGGCAATAATCATGGAACTCAGCTGTGAGGAATCATGCTGCTCAGCTGGCAATAATCAAGCAGCTGAGCAGGCAGGAATTACGCAGCACAGCTGGCAATTGTCAAGCAGATGACAGGCAGGAATCGTGCAGCTCAGCTGGCAATTGTCAAGCAGATGAGCAGACAGTAATCACGCAGCTCAGCAGGCCCTGATCACGTGACTGAGCATGCACTGTTCACGTGGCTGATCATACACTGATCACGTGATTGATCATGCACTGATCACTTGGATATCATGCACTGATCACGTGGCTGATCATACACTGTTCACGTGTCTGACCATGCACTGATCACGTGGCTGATCATACACTGCTCACGTAACTGATCATGCACTGATCACGTGGCTGATCATGCACTGATCACGTGGCTGATCATGCACTGATCACGTGGCTATCATGCACTGATCACGTGGCTGATCATGCACTGATCACGTGACTATCATGCACTGATCACGTGACTGATCATGCACTGATCACGTGGCTGATCATGCACTGATCACGTGACTGATCATGCACTGATCACGTGGCTATCATGCACTGATCACGTGGCTGATCATGCACTGATCACGTAGCTACCATGTACTGATCACGTGACTGATCATGCACTGATCACGTAATTGATCATGCACTGATCACGTGACTGATCATGCACTGATCACGTGGCTGATCATGCACTGATCACGTGACTGATCATGCACTGATCACGTGGCTATCATGCACTGATCACGTGGCTGATCATGCACTGATCACGTAGCTATCATGCACTGATCACGTGACTGATCATGCACTGATCACGTTGATCATGCACTGATCACGTGGCTGATCATGCACTGATCACGTGGCTGATCATGCACTGATCACGTGACTGATCATGCACTGATCACGTGGCTGATCATGCACTGATCACGTGGCTGATCATGCACTGATCACGTGGCTATCATGCACTGATCACGTGGCTGATCATGCACTGATCACGTGGCTATCATGCACTGATCACGTGGCTGATCATGCACTGATCACGTAGCTACCATGCACTGATCACGTGACTGATCATGCACTGATCACGTGACTGATCATGCACTGATCACGTGACTGATCATGCACTGATCACGTGACTGATCATGCACTGATCACGTGGCTATCATGCACTGATCACGTGGCTGATCATGCACTGATCACGTAGCTATCATGCACTGATCACGTGACTGATCATGCACTGATCACGTAATTGATCATGCACTGATCACGTGACTGATCATGCACTGATCACGTGGCTGATCATGCACTGATCACGTGACTGATCATGCACTGATCACGTGGCTATCATGCACTGATCACGTGGCTATCATGCACTGATCACGTGGCTGATCATGCACTGATCACGTGACTGATCATGCACTGATCACGTGGCTATCATGCACTGATCACGTGACTGATCATGCACTGATCACGTGGCTGATCATGCACTGATCACGTGGCTGATCATGCACTGATCACGTGGCTGATCATGCACTGATCACGTGGCTATCATGCACTGATCACGTGGCTGATCATGCACTGATCACGTAGCTATCATGCACTGATCACGTGACTGATCATGCACTGATCACGTGGCTGATCATGCACTGATCACGTGACTGATCATGCACTGATCACGTGACTGATCATGCACTGATCACGTGGCTATCATGCACTGATCACGTGGCTGATCATGCACTGATCACGTAGCAACCATGTACTGGTCACGTGACTGATCATGCACTGATCACGTAATTGATCATGCACTGATCACGTGGCTGATCATGCACTGATCACGTGGCTGATCACACACGATCACGTGACTGATCATGCACTGATCACGTGGCTATCATGCACTGATCACGTGGCTATCATGCACTGATCACGTGGATATCATGCACTGATCACGTGGCTGATCATACACTATCACGTGACTGATCATGCACTGATCACGTGGCTATCATGCACTGATCACGTGGCTGATCATGCACTGATCACGTAGCTACCATGCACTGGTCACGTGACTGATCATGCACTGATCACGTGATTGATCATGCACTGATCACGTGGCTGATCATGCACTGATCACGTGGCTATCATGCACTGATCACGTGGCTGATCATGCACTGATCACGCAGCTACCATGCACTGATCACGTGACTGATCATGCACTGATCACGTGGCTATCATGCACTGATCACGTGGCTGATCATGCACTGATCACGCAGCTATCATGCACTGATCACGTGACTGATCATGCACTGATCACGTGGCTGATCATGCACTGATCACGTGGCTGATCATGCACTGATCACGTGACTGATCATGCACTGATCACGTGGCTATCATGCACTGATCACGTGGCTGATCATGCACTGATCACGTGACTGATCATGCACTGATCACGTGACTGATCATGCACTGATCACGTGGCTATCATGCACTGATCACGTGGCTGATCATGCACTGATCACGTGGCTGATCATGCACTGATCACGTGACTGATCATGCACTGATCACGTGACTGATCATGCACTGATCACGTGGCTATCATGCACTGATCACGTGGCTATCATGCACTGATCACGTGGCTGATCATGCACTGATCACGTGGCTATCATGCACTGATCACGTGACTGATCATGCACTGATCACGTGGCTGATCATGCACTGATCACGTGGCTGATCATGCACTGATCACGTGACTGATCATGCACTGATCACGTGGCTATCATGCACTGATCACGTGGCTGATCATGCACTGATCACGTGGCTGATCATGCACTGATCACGTGACTGATCATGCACTGATCACGTGGCTATCATGCACTGATCACGTGGCTGATCATGCACTGATCACGTGGCTGATCATGCACTGATCACGTGACTGATCATGCACTGATCACGTGACTGATCATGCACTGATCACGTGGCTATCATGCACTGATCACGTGGCTATCATGCACTGATCACGTGGCTGATCATGCACTGATCACGTGACTGATCATGCACTGATCACGTGGCTGATCATGCACTGATCACGTGGCTATCATGCACTGATCACGTGGCTGATCATGCACTGATCACGCAGCTATCATGCACTGATCACGTGACTGATCATGCACTGATCACGTGGCTGATCATGCACTGATCACGTGGCTGATCATGCACTGATCACGTGACTGATCATGCACTGATCACGTGGCTATCATGCACTGATCACGTGGCTGATCATGCACTGATCACGTGGCTGATCATGCACTGATCACGTGACTGATCATGCACTGATCACGTGGCTATCATGCACTGATCACGTGGCTGATCATGCACTGATCACGTGGCTGATCATGCACTGATCACGTGACTGATCATGCACTGATCACGTGACTGATCATGCACTGATCACGTGGCTGATCATGCACTGATCACGTGGCTATCATGCACTGATCACGTGGCTGATCATGCACTGATCACGTAGCTATCATGCACTGATCACGTGACTGATCATGCACTGATCACGTGGCTGATCATGCACTGATCACGTGGCTGATCATGCACTGATCACGTGACTGATCATGCACTGATCACGTGACTGATCATGCACTGATCACGTGCTATCATGCACTGATCACGTGACTGATCATGCACTGATCACGTGGCTGATCATGCACTGATCACGTGGCTATCATGCACTGATCACGTGGCTGATCATGCACTGATACCGTGACTGAGCATGGACTGATCACATGACTATCATGTAGTGATCACGTGACTTAATGGCGCTGATCATGTGACTGATCATGCGCTGATCATGTTTGCTATCATACACTGATCATGTGCCTCTGGAGGCAATAAACAAAGAGCTGAGTAGGCACGAATCAAACAGTCAGCAGGCAATAATCATGGAACTCAGCTGTGAGGAATCATGCTGCTCAGCTGGCAATAATCAAGCAGCTGAGCAGGCAGGAATTACGCAGCACAGCTGGCAATTGTCAAGCAGATGACAGGCAGGAATCGTGCAGCTCAGCTGGCAATTGTCAAGCAGATGAGCAGACAGTAATCACGCAGCTCAGCAGGCCCTGATCACGTGACTGAGCATGCACTGTTCACGTGGCTGATCATACACTGATCACGTGATTGATCATGCACTGATCACTTGGATATCATGCACTGATCACGTGGCTGATCATACACTGTTCACGTGTCTGACCATGCACTGATCACGTGGCTGATCATGCACTGATCACGTGGCTGATCATGCACTGATCACGTGGCTATCATGCACTGATCACGTGGCTGATCATGCACTGATCACGTGGCTATCATGCACTGATCACGTGGCTGATCATGCACTGATCACGTGGCTACCATGCACTGATCACGTGACTGATCATGCACTGATCACGTAAATGATCATGCACTGATCACGTGACTGATCATGCACTGATCACGTGACTGATCATGCACTGATCACGTGGCTATCATGCACTGCTCACGTGGCTGATCATGCAATGATCACGTAGCAACCATGTACTGGTCACGTGACTGATCATGCACTGATCACGTAATTGATCATGCACTGATCACGTGGCTCATCATGCACTGATCACGTGGCTGATCACACACTATCACGTGACTGATCATGCACTGATCACGTGGCTATCATGCACTGATCACGTGGCTATCATGCACTGATCACGTGGATATCATGCACTGATCACGTGGCTGATCACACACGATCACGTGACTGATCATGCACTGATCACGTGGCTATCATGCACTGATCACGTGGCTGATCATGCACTGATCACGTAGCTATCATGCACTGATCACGTGACTGATCATGCACTGATCACGTGACTGATCATGCACTGATCACGTGGCTGATCATGCACTGATCACGTGGCTATCATGCACTGATCACGTGGCTGATCATGCACTGATCACGCAGCTACCATGCACTGATCACGTGACTGATCATGCACTGATCACGTGGCTGATCATGCACTGATCACGTGACTGATCATGCACTGATCACGTGGCTATCATGCACTGATCACGTGGCTGATCATGCACTGATCACGCAGCTCCCATGCACTGATCACGTGACTGATCATGCACTGATCACGTGGCTGATCATGCACTGATCACGTGGCTGATCATGCACTGATCACGTGACTGATCATGCACTGATCACGTGGCTATCATGCACTGATCACGTGGCTGATCATGCACTGATCACGTGCCTGATCATGCACTGATCACATGACTGATCATGCACTGATCACGTGACTGATCATGCACTGATCACGTGGCTATCATGCACTATCACGTGGCTGATCATGCAATGATCACGTAGCTACATGTACTGTCACGTGACTGATCATGCACTGATCACGTGACTGATCATGCACTGATCACGTGGCTATCATGCACTGATCACGTGGCTGATCATGCACTGATCACGTGCCTGATCATGCACTGATCACGTGACTGATCATGCACTGATCACGTGGCTATCATGCACTGATCACGTGGCTGATCATGCACTGATCACGTGGCTATCATGCACTGATCACGTGGCTATCATGCACTGATCACGTGGCTGATCATGCACTGATACCGTGACTGAGCATGGACTGATCACATGACTATCATGTAGTGATCACGTGACTTAATGGCACTGATCATGTGACTGATCATGCACTGATCATGTTTGCTATCATACACTGATCATGTGCCTCTGGAGGCAATAAACAAAGAGCTGAGTAGGCATGAATCAAACAGTCATCAGGCAATAATCATGGAACTCAGCTGTGAGGAATCATGCTGCTCAGCTGGCAATAATCAAGCAGCTGAGCAGGCAGGAATTACACAGCACAGCTGGCAATTGTCAAGCAGATGAGCAGACAGTAATCACGCAGCTCAGCAGGCCCTGATCACGTGACTGAGCATGCACTGTTCACGTGGCTGATCATGCACTGATCACGTGACTGATCATGCACTGATCACGTGGCTATCATGCACTGATCACGTGGCTGATCATGCACTGATCACGTCTGACCATGCACTGATCACGTGGCTGATCATACACTGATCACGTGACTGATCATGCACTGATCACGTGGCTGATCATGCACTGATCACGTGGCTGATCATGCACTGATCACGTGACTGATCATGCACTGATCACGTGACTGATCATGCACTGATCACGTGGCTATCATGCACTGATCACGTGGCTGATCATGCACTGATCACGCAGCTACCATGTACTGGTCACATGACTGATCATGCACTGATCACGTGACTGATCATGCACTGATCACGTGGCTTATCATGCACTGATCATGTGACTGATCATGTGCTGATCATGTTTGGTGTCATACACTGATCATGTGCATCTGGAGGCAATGAACAAAGAGCTGAGTAGGCAGGAATCAGTCAGCAGGCTATAATCATGGAACTCAGCTCTGAGAAATCATGCTGCTCAGCTGGCAATAATCAAGTAGATGAGCAGGCAGGAATTATGCAGCACAGGTGGCAATTGTCAAGCAGATGACAGGCAGGAATCGTGCAGCTCAGCTGGCAATTGTCAAGCAGATGAGCAGACAGTAATCACGCAGCTCAGCAGGCCCTGATCACGTGACTGAGCATGCACTGTTCACGTGGCTGATCACACACTATCACGTGACTGATCATGCACTGATCACGTGGCTATCATGCACTGATCACGTGATTGATCATGCACTGATCACGTACTGTCATGCACTGATCACGTGGCTGATCATGCACTGATCACGTGACTGATCATGCACTGATCACGTGGCTATCATGCACTGATCACGTGGCTGATCATGCACTGATCACGGGACTGATCATGCACTGATCACGGGCTATCATGCACTGATACATGACTGATCATGCACTGATCACGTGGCTGATCATGCACTGATCACGTGACTGATCATGCACTGATCACGTGACTGATCATGCACTGATCACGTAACTGATCATGCACTGATCACGTGGCTATCATGCACTGATCACGTGGCTGATCATGCACTGATCACGTGGCTGATCACACACTGTCACGTGACTGATCATGCACTGATCACGTGGCACTCATGCACTGATCACGTGGCTGATCATGCACTGATCACGTGACTGATCATGCACTGATCACGTGGCTATCATGCACTGATCACGTGGCTGATCATGCAATGATCACGTGGTACCATATACTGGTCACGTGACTGATCATGCACTGATCACGTAAATGATCATGCACTGATCACGTGACTGATCATGCACTGATCACGTGACTGATCATGCACTGATCACGTGGCTATCATGCACTGATCACGTGGCTGATCATGCAATGATCACGTAGCTACCATGTACTGGTCACGTGACTGATCATGCACTGATCACGTAATTGATCATGCACTGATCACGTGGCTGATCATGCACTGATCACGTGGCTGATCATGCACTGATCACGTGGCTGATCATGCACTGATCACGTGACTGATCATGCACTGATCACGTGGCTATCATGCACTGATCACGTGGCTGATCATGCACTGATCACGTGGCTATCATGCACTGATCACGTGACTGATCATGCACTGATCACGTGGCTGATCATGCACTGATCACGTGGCTGATCATGCACTGATCACGTGGCTGATCATGCACTGATCACGTAGCTACCATGTACTGGTCACGTGACTGATCATGCACTGATCACGTGACTGATCATGCACTGATCACGTGGCTATCATGCACTGATCACGTGGCTGATCATGCACTGATCACGTGCCTGATCATGCACTGATCACGTGACTGATCATGCACTGATCACGTAGCTATCATGCACTGATCACGTGGCTGATCATGCACTGATCACGTGGCTGATCATGCACTGATCACGTGGCTATCATGCACTGATCACGTGGCTGATCATGCACTGATACCGTGACTGAGCATGGACTGATCACATGACTATCATGTAGTGATCACGTGACTTAATGGCGCTGATCATGTGACTGATCATGCGCTGATCATGTTTGCTATCATACACTGATCATGTGCCTCTGGAGGCAATAAACAAAGAGCTGAGTAGGCACGAATCAAACAGTCAGCAGGCAATAATCATGGAACTCAGCTGTGAGGAATCATGCTGCTCAGCTGGCAATAATCAAGCAGCTGAGCAGGCAGGAATTACACAGCACAGCTGGCAATTGTCAAGCAGATGACAGGCAGGAATCATGCAGCTCAGCTGGCAATTGTCAAGCAGATGAGCAGACAGTAATCACGCAGCTCAGCAGGCCCTGATCACGTGACTGAGCATGCACTGTTCACGTGGCTGATCATACACTGATCACGTGATTGATCATGCACTGATCACTTGGATATCATGCACTGATCACGTGGCTGATCATACACTGTTCACGTGTCTGACCATGCACTGATCACGTGGCTGATCATACACTGCTCACGTAACTGATCATGCACTGATCACGTGGCTGATCATGCACTGATCACGTGGCTGATCATGCACTGATCACGTGACTGATCATGCACTGATCACGTGACTGATCATGCACTGATCACGTGGCTATCATGCACTGATCACGTGGCTGATCATGCACTGATCACGCAGCTATCATGCACTGATCACGTGACTGATCATGCACTGATCACGTAATTGATCATGCACTGATCACGTGGCTTATCATGCACTGATCATGTGACTGATCATGCACTGATCATGTTTGATGTCATACACTGATCATGTGCATCTGGAGGCAATGAACAAAGAGCTGAGTAGGCAGGAATCAGTCAGCAGGCTATAATCATGGAACTCAGCTCTGAGAAATCATGCTGCTCAGCTGGCAATAATCAAGTAGATGAGCAGGCAGGAATTATGCAGCACAGGTGGCAATTGTCAAGGAGATGACAGGCAGGAATCGTACAGCTCAGCTGGCAATTGTCAAGCAGATGAGCAGACAGTAATCACGCAGCTCAGCAGGCCCTGATCACGTGACTGATCATGCACTGTTCACGTGGCTGATCACACACTATCACGTGACTGATCATGCACTGATCACGTGGCTATCATGCACTGATCACGTGACTGATCATGCACTGATCACGTAATTGTCATGCACTGATCACGTGGCTATCATGCACTGATCACGTGGCTGATCATGCACTGATCACGTGACTGATCATGCACTGATCACGTGGCTATCATGCACTGATCACGTGGCTGATCATACACTGATCACGTGACTGATCATGCACTGATCACATGGCTATCATGCACTGACTACATGACTGATCATGCACTGATCACGTGGATGATCATGCACTGATCACGTGACTGATCATGCACTGATCACGTGACTGATCATGCACTGATCACGTGGCTGATCATGCACTGATCACGTGGCTATCATGCACTGATCACGTGGCTGATCATGCACTGATCACGTAGCTACATGTACTGATCACGTGACTGATCATGCACTGATCACGTGACTGATCATGCACTGATCACGTGGCTGATCATGCACTGATCACGTGGCTGATCATGCACTGATCACGTGACTGATCATGCACTGATCACGTGACTGATCATGCACTGATCACGTGGCTATCATGCACTGATCACGTGGCTGATCATACTGATCACGTGACTGATCATGCACTGATCACGTGGCTGATCATGCACTGATCACGTGACTGATCATGCACTGATCACGTGGCTGATCATGCACTGATCACGTGGCTATCATGCACTGATCACGTGGCTGATCATGCACTGATCACGTGGCTATCATGCACTGATCACGTGACTGATCATGCACTGATCACGTGACTGATCATGCACTGATCACGTGACTGATCATGCACTGATCACGTGGCTGATCATGCACTGATCACGTGGCTGATCATGCACTGATCACGTGACTGATCATGCACTGATCACGTGGCTATCATGCACTGATCACGTGGCTGATCATGCACTGATCACGTGGCTGATCACACACTGTCACGTGACTGATCATGCACTGATCACGTGGCACTCATGCACTGATCACGTGGCTGATCATGCACTGATCACGTAACTGATCATGCACTGATCACGTGGCTATCATGCACTGATCACGTGGCTGATCATGCAATGATCACGTAGCTACCATATACTGGTCACGTGACTGATCATGCACAGATCACGTAAATGATCATGCACTGATCAGTGACTGATCATGCACTGATCACGTGACTGATCATGCACTGATCACGTGGCTATCATGCACTGCTCACGTGGCTGATCATGCAATGATCACGTAGCAACCATGTACTGGTCACGTGACTGATCATGCACTGATCACGTAATTGATCATGCACTGATCACGTGACTGATCATGCACTGATCACGTGGCTGATCACACACTGATCACGTGACTGATCATGCACTGATCACGTGGCTATCATGCACTGATCACGTGGCTGATCATGCACTGATCACGTGGCTGATCATGCACTGATCACGTGGCTGATCATGCACTGATCACGTGACTGATCATGCACTGATCACGTGGCTATCATGCACTGATCACGTGGCTGATCATGCACTGATCACGTGGCTGATCATGCACTGTCACGTGACTGATCATGCACTGATCACGTGGCACTCATGCACTGATCACGTGGCTGATCATACACTGATCACGTAACTGATCATGCACTGATCACGTGGCTATCATGCACTGATCACGTGGCTGATCATGCAATGATCACGTAGCTACCATGCACTGATCACGTGACTGATCATGCACTGATCACGTAACTGATCATGCACTGATCACGTGGCTGATCATGCACTGATCACGTGGCTGATCATACTGATCACGTGGCTGATCATGCACTGATCACGTGGCTGATCATGCACTGATCACGTGACTGATCATGCACTGATCACGTGGCTGATCATGCACTGATCACGTGGCTATCATGCACTGATCACGTGGCTGATCATGCACTGATCACGTGGCTATCATGCACTGATCACGTGACTGATCATGCACTGATCACGTGGCTGATCATGCACTGATCACGTGGCTATCATGCACTGATCACGTGGCTGATCATGCACTGATCACGTAGCTATCATGCACTGATCACGTGACTGATCATGCACTGATCACGTGGCTGATCATGCACTGATCACGTGACTGATCATGCACTGATCACGTGGCTGATCATGCACTGATCACGTGGCTATCATGCACTGATCACGTGGCTGATCATGCACTGATCACGTGGCTATCATGCACTGATCACGTGACTGATCATGCACTGATCACGTGGCTGATCATGCACTGATCACGTGACTGATCATGCACTGATCACGTGGCTGATCATGCACTGATCACGTGGCTATCATGCACTGATCACGTGGCTGATCATGCACTGATCACGTGGCTATCATGCACTGATCACGTGACTGATCATGCACTGATCACGTGGCTGATCATGCACTGATCACGTGACTGATCATGCACTGATCACGTGGCTGATCATGCACTGATCACGTGGCTATCATGCACTGATCACGTGGCTGATCATGCACTGATCACGCAGCTATCATGCACTGATCACGTGACTGATCATGCACTGATCACGTGGCTATCATGCACTGATCACGTGGCTGATCATGCATGATCACGCAGCTACCATGCACTGATCACGTGACTGATCATGCACTGATCACGTGACTGATCATGCACTGATCACGTGGCTTATCATGCACTGATCATGTGACTGATCATGCGCTGATCATGTTTGCTATCATACACTGATCATGTGCCTCTGGAGGCAATGAACAAAGAGCTGAGTAGGCACGAATCAGTCAGCAGGCAATAATCATGGAACTCAGCTGTGAGGAATCATGCTGCTCAGCTGGCAATAATCAAGCAGCTGAGCAGGCAGGAATTATGCAGCACAGCTGGCAATTGTCAAGCAGATGACAGGCAGGAATCGTGCAGCTCAGCTGGCAATTGTCAAGCAGATGAGCAGACAGTAATCACGCAGCTCAGCAGGCCCTGATCACGTGACTGAGCATGCACTGTTCACGTGGCTGATCATACACTGATCACGTGACTGATCATGCACTGATCACGTGGCTATCATGCACTGATCACGTGGCTGATCATGCACTGATCACGTAATTGTCATGCACTGATCACGTGGCTGATCATGCACTGATCACGTGGCTGATCATGCACTGATCACGTGACTGATCATGCACTGATCACGTGGCTATCATGCACTGATCACGTGGCTGATCATGCACTGATCACGTGACTGATCATGCACTGATCATGGCGCTATCATGCACTGACACATGACTGATCATGCACTGATCACGTGGCTGATCATGCACTGATCACGTGACTGATCATGCACTGATCACGTGACTGATCATGCACTGATCACGTGGCTGATCATGCACTGATCACGTGGCTATCATGCACTGATCACGTGGCTGATCATGCACTGATCACGTAGCTACATGTACTGATCACGTGACTGATCATGCACTGATCACGTAATTGATCATGCACTGATCACGTGGCTGATCATGCACTGATCACGTGGCTGATCATGCACTGATCACGTGACTGATCATGCACTGATCACGTGACTGATCATGCACTGATCACGTGGCTATCATGCACTGATCACGTGGCTGATCATACTGATCACGTGACTGATCATGCACTGATCACGTGGCTGATCATGCACTGATCACGTGACTGATCATGCACTGATCACGTGGCTATCATGCACTGATCACGTGGCTATCATGCACTGATCACGTGGCTGATCATGCACTGATCACGTGGCTATCATGCACTGATCACGTGACTGATCATGCACTGATCACGTGACTGATCATGCACTGATCACGTGACTGATCATGCACTGATCACGTGGCTATCATGCACTGATCACGTGGCTGATCATGCACTGATCACGTGACTGATCATGCACTGATCACGTGGCTATCATGCACTGATCACGTGGCTGATCATGCACTGATCACGTGGCTGATCATGCACTGTCACGTGACTGATCATGCACTGATCACGTGGCATCATGCACTGATCACGTGGCTGATCATGCACTGATCACGTGACTGATCATGCACTGATCACGTGACTGATCATGCACTGATCACGTGGCTATCATGCACTGATCACGTGGCTGATCATGCACTGATCACGCAGCTACCATGCACTGATCACGTGACTGATCATGCACTGATCACGTGACTGATCATGCACTGATCACGTGGCTTATCATGCACTGATCATGTGACTGATCATGCACTGATCATGTTTGGTGTCATACACTGATCATGTGCCTCTGGAGGCAATGAAAAAGAGCTGAGTAGGCAGGAATCAGTCAGCAGGCAATAATCATGGAACTCAGCTCTGAGAAATCATGCTGCTCAGCTGGCAATAATCAAGTAGATGAGCAGGCAGGAAATATGCAGCACAGGTGGCAATTGTCAAGCAGATGAGCAGACAGTAATCACGCAGCTCAGCAGGCACTGATCACGTGACTGAGCATGCACTGATCACGTGGCTGATCACACACTGATCACGTGACTGATCATGCACTGATCACGTGGCTATCATGCACTGATCACGTGACTGATCATGCACTGATCACGTGATTGTCATGCACTGATCACGTGGCTATCATGCACTGATCACGTGGCTGATCATGCACTGATCACGTGACTGATCATGCACTGATCACGTGGCTATCATGCACTGATCACGTGGCTGATCATGCACTGATCACGCAGCTATCATGCACTGATCACGTGACTGATCATGCACTGATCACGTGGCTGATCATGCACTGATCACGTGACTGATCATGCACTGATCACGTGGCTATCATGCACTGATCACGTGGCTGATCATGCACTGATCACGTAGCTACCATGCACTGATCACGTGACTGATCATGCACTGATCACGTAATTGATCATGCACTGATCACGTGGCTGATCATGCACTGATCACGTGACTGATCATGCACTGATCACGTGACTGATCATGCACTGATCACGTGGCTATCATGCACTGATCACGTGGCTGATCATGCACTGATCACGTGGCTGATCATGCACTGATCACGTGACTGATCATGCACTGATCACGTGACTGATCATGCACTGATCACGTGGCTGATCATGCACTGATCACGTGGCTATCATGCACTGATCACGTGACTGATCATGCACTGATCACGTGACTGATCATGCACTGATCACGTGGCTATCATGCACTGATCACGTGGCTGATCATGCACTGATCACGTGACTGATCATGCACTGATCACGTGACTGATCATGCACTGATCACGTGGCTATCATGCACTGATCACGTGGCTGATCATGCACTGATCACGTGACTGATCATGCACTGATCACGTGGCTATCATGCACTGATCACGTGGCTGATCATGCACTGATCACGTGACTGATCATGCACTGATCACGTGGCTGATCATGCACTGATCACGTGGCTATCATGCACTGATCACGTGGCTGATCATGCACTGATCACGTAGCTATCATGCACTGATCACGTGACTGATCATGCACTGATCACGTGGCTGATCATGCACTGATCACGTGACTGATCATGCACTGATCACGTGACTGATCATGCACTGATCACGTGGCTATCATGCACTGATCACGTGGCTGATCATGCACTGATCACGTGACTGATCATGCACTGATCACGTGGCTATCATGCACTGATCACGTGGCTGATCATGCACTGATCACGTGGATGATCATGCACTGATCACGTGACTGATCATGCACTGATCACGTGGCATCATGCACTGATCACGTGGCTGATCATGCACTGATCACGTGACTGATCATGCACTGATCACGTGGCTATCATGCACTGATCACGTGGCTGATCATGCACTGATCACGTAGCTATCATGCACTGATCACGTGACTGATCATGCACTGATCACGTGTGATCATGCACTGATCACGTGACTGATCATGCACTGATCACGTGGCTGATCATGCACTGATCACGTGACTGATCATGCACTGATCACGTGGCTGATCATGCACTGATCACGTGACTGATCATGCACTGATCACGTGGATATCATGCACTGATCACGTGGCTGATCATGCACTGATCACGTGTCTGATCATGCACTGATCACGTGGCTGATCATACACTGATCACGTAACTGATCATGCACTGATCACGTGGCTATCATGCACTGATCACGTGGCTGATCATGCACTGATCACGTGGCTGATCACACACTGTCACGTGACTGATCATGCACTGATCACGTGGCACTCATGCACTGATCACGTGGCTGATCATACACTGCTCACGTAACTGATCATGCACACATCACGTGGCTATCATGCACTGCTCACGTGGCTGATCATGCAATGATCACGTAGCTACCATATACTGGTCACGTGACTGATCATGCACTGATCACGTAAATGATCATGCACTGATCACGTGACTGATCATGCACTGATCACGTGACTGATCATGCACTGATCACGTGGCTATCATGCACTGCTCACGTGGCTGATCATGCAATGATCACGTAGCAACCATGTACTGGTCACGTGACTGATCATGCACTGATCACGTAATTGATCATGCACTGATCACGTGGCTCATCATGCACTGATCACGTGGCTGATCACACACGATCACGTGACTGATCATGCACTGATCACGTGGCTATCATGCACTGATCACGTGGCTATCATGCACTGATCACGTGGATATCATGCACTGATCACGTGGCTGATCATGCACTGATCACGTGACTGATCATGCACTGATCACGTGGCTGATCATGCACTGATCACGTGGCTATCATGCACTGATCACGTGGCTGATCATGCACTGATCACGCAGCTACCATGTACTGATCACGTGACTGATCATGCACTGATCACGTGGCTGATCATGCACTGATCACGTGACTGATCATGCACTGATCACGTGACTGATCATGCACTGATCACGTGGCTATCATGCACTGATCACGTGGCTGATCATGCACTGATCACGTAGCTATCATGCACTGATCACGTGACTGATCATGCACTGATCACGTAATTGATCATGCACTGATCACGTGGCTGATCATGCACTGATCACGTGACTGATCATGCACTGATCACGTGACTGATCATGCACTGATCACGTGGCTATCATGCACTGATCACGTGGCTGATCATGCACTGATCACGTGCCTGATCATGCACTGATCACATGACTGATCATGCACTGATCACGTGACTGATCATGCACTGATCACGTGGCTATCATGCACTACTCACGTGGCTGATCATGCAATGATCATGTAGCTACCATGTACTGGTCACGTGACTGATCATGCACTGATCACGTGACTGATCATGCACTGATCACGTGGCTATCATGCACTGATCACGTGGCTGATCATGCACTGATCACGTGCCTGATCATGCACTGATCACGTGACTGATCATGCACTGATCACGTAGCAATCATGCACTGATCACGTGGCTGATCATGCACTGATCACGTGGCTATCATGCACTGATCACGTGGCTGATCATGCACTGATCACGTGGCTGATCATGCACTGATACCGTGACTGAGCATGGACTGATCACATGACTATCATGTAGTGATCACGTGACTTAATGGCGCTGATCATGTGACTGATCATGCGCTGATCATGTTTGCTATCATACACTGATCATGTGCCTCTGGAGGCAATAAACAAAGAGCTGAGTAGGCACGAATCAAACAGTCAGCAGGCAATAATCATGGAACTCAGCTGTGAGGAATCATGCTGCTCAGCTGGCAATAATCAAGCAGCTGAGCAGGCAGGAATTACGCAGCACAGCTGGCAATTGTCAAGCAGATGACAGGCAGGAATCGTGCAGCTCAGCTGGCAATTGTCAAGCAGATGAGCAGACAGTAATCACGCAGCTCAGCAGGCCATGATCACGTGACTGAGCATGCACTGTTCACGTGGCTGATCATACACTGATCACGTGATTGATCATGCACTGATCACTTGGATATCATGCACTGATCACGTGGCTGATCATACACTGTTCACGTGTCTGACCATGCACTGATCACGTGGCTGATCATACACTGCTCACGTAACTGATCATGCACTGATCACGTGGCTGATCATGCACTGATCACGTGGCTGATCATGCACTGATCACGTGATATCATGCACTGATCACGTGACTGATCATGCACTGATCACGTGGCTGATCATGCACTGATCACGTGGCTGATCATGAATGATCACGTAGCTATCATGCACTGGTCACGTGACTGATCATGCACTGATCACGTAAATGATCATGCACTGATCACGTGACTGATCATGCACTGATCACGTGACTGATCATGCACTGATCACGTGGCTATCATGCACTGATCACGTGGCTGATCATGCACTGATCACGTAGCTCATGTACTGATCACGTGACTGATCATGCACTGATCACGTGGCTGATCATGCACTGATCACGTGACTGATCATGCACTGATCACGTGACTGATCATGCACTGATCACGTGGCTATCATGCACTGATCACGTGGCTGATCATGCACTGATCACGCAGCTACCATGCACTGATCACGTGACTGATCATGCACTGATCACGTGGCTGATCATGCACTGATCACGTGGCTGATCATGCACTGATCACGTGGCTGATCATGCACTGATCACGTGACTGATCATGCACTGATCACGTGGCTATCATGCACTGATCACGTGGCTGATCATGCACTGATCACGTGCCTGATCATGCACTGATCACATGACTGATCATGCACTGATCACGTGACTGATCATGCACTGATCACGTGGCTATCATGCACTACTCACGTGGCTGATCATGCAATGATCATGTAGCTACCATGTACTGGTCACGTGACTGATCATGCACTGATCACGTGACTGATCATGCACTGATCACGTGGCTATCATGCACTGATCACGTGGCTGATCATGCACTGATCACGTGCCTGATCATGCACTGATCACGTGACTGATCATGCACTGATCACGTGCTATCATGCACTGATCACGTGGCTGATCATGCACTGATCACGTGGCTATCATGCACTGATCACGTGGCTATCATGCACTGATCACGTGGCTGATCATGCACTGATACCGTGACTGAGCATGGACTGATCACATGACTATCATGTAGTGATCACGTGACTTAATGGCGCTGATCATGTGACTGATCATGCGCTGATCATGTTTGCTATCATACACTGATCATGTGCCTCTGGAGGCAATAAACAAAGAGCTGAGTAGGCACGAATCAAACAGTCAGCAGGCAATAATCATGGAACTCAGCTGTGAGGAATCATGCTGCTCAGCTGGCAATAATCAAGCAGCTGAGCAGGCAGGAATTACACAGCACAGCTGGCAATTGTCAAGCAGATGACAGGCAGGAATCATGCAGCTCAGCTGGCAATTGTCAAGCAGATGAGCAGACAGTAATCACGCAGCTCAGCAGGCCATGATCACGTGACTGAGCATGCACTGTTCACGTGGCTGATCATACACTGATCACGTGATTGATCATGCACTGATCACTTGGATATCATGCACTGATCACGTGGCTGATCATACACTGTTCACGTGTCTGACCATGCACTGATCACGTGGCTGATCATACACTGCTCACGTAACTGATCATGCACTGATCACGTGGCTGATCATGCACTGATCACGTGGCTGATCATGCACTGATCACGTGGCTATCATGCACTGGTCACGTGACTGATCATGCACTGATCACGTGACTGATCATGCACTGATCACGTGGCTGATCATGCACTGATCACGTGACTGATCATGCACTGATCACGTGGCTATCATGCAGTGCTCACGTGGCTGATCATGCATGATCACGCAGCTACCATGTACTGGTCACGTGACTGATCATGCACTGATCACGTAATTGATCATGCACTGATCACGTGGCTGATCATGCACTGATCATGTGACTGATCATGCACTGATCATGTTTGGTATCATACACTGATCATGTGCATCTGGAGGCAACGAACAAAGAGCTGAGTAGGCAGGAATCAGTCAGCAGGCTATAATCATGGAACTCAGCTCTGAGAAATCATGCTGCTCAGCTGGCAATAATCAAGTAGATGAGCAGGCAGGAATTATGCAGCACAGGTGGCAATAGTCAAGCAGATGACAGGCAGGAATCATACAGCTCAGCTGGCAATTGTCAAGCAGATGAGCAGACAGTAATCACGCAGCTCAGCAGGCCCTGATCACGTGACTGATCATGCACTGTTCACGTGGCTGATCACACACTGATCACGTGACTGATCATGCACTGATCACGTGGCTATCATGCACTGATCACGTGACTGATCATGCACTGATCACGTGACTGTCATGCACTGATCACGTGGCTGATCATGCACTGATCACGTGGCTGATCATGCACTGATCACGTGACTGATCATGCACTGATCACGTGGCTATCATGCACTGATCACGTGGCTGATCATGCACTGATCACGGGACTGATCATGCACTGATCACGTGCTATCATGCACTGATACATGACTGATCATGCACTGATCACGTGGATGATCATGCACTGATCACGTGACTGATCATGCACTGATCACGTGACTGATCATGCACTGATCACGTGGCTGATCATGCACTGATCACGTGGCTATCATGCACTGATCACGTGGCTGATCATGCACTGATCACGTAGCTATCATGCACTGATCACGTGACTGATCATGCACTGATCACGTGACTGATCATGCACTGATCACGTGGCTGATCATGCACTGATCACGTGGCTGATCATGCACTGATCACGTGACTGATCATGCACTGATCACGTGACTGATCATGCACTGATCACGTGGCTATCATGCACTGATCACGTGGCTGATCATACTGATCACGTGACTGTCATGCACTGATCACGTGGCTGATCATGCACTGATCACGTGACTGATCATGCACTGATCACGTGGCTATCATGCACTGATCACGTGGCTATCATGCACTGATCACGTGGCTGATCATGCACTGATCACGTAGCTATCATGCACTGATCACGTGACTGATCATGCACTGATCACGTGGCTGATCATGCACTGATCACGTGACTGATCATGCACTGATCACGTGACTGATCATGCACTGATCACGTGGATATCATGCACTGATCACGTGGCTGATCATGCACTGATCACGTGTCTGATCATGCACTGATCACGTGGCTGATCATACACTGATCACGTAACTGATCATGCACTGATCACGTGGCTATCATGCACTGATCACGTGGCTGATCATGCACTGATCACGTGGCTGATCACACACTGTCACGTGACTGATCATGCACTGATCACGTGGCACTCATGCACTGATCACGTGGCTGATCATACACTGATCACGTAACTGATCATGCACACATCACGTGGCTATCATGCACTGATCACGTGGCTGATCATGCAATGATCACGTAGCTACCATATACTGGTCACGTGACTGATCATGCACTGATCACGTAAATGATCATGCACTGATCACGTGACTGATCATGCACTGATCACGTGACTGATCATGCACTGATCACGTGGCTATCATGCACTGATCACGTGGCTGATCATGCATGATCACGTAGCAACCATGTACTGGTCACGTGACTGATCATGCACTGATCACGTAATTGATCATGCACTGATCACGTGGCTGATCATGCACTGATCACGTGGCTGATCACACACTGATCACGTGACTGATCATGCACTGATCACGTGGCTATCATGCACTGATCACGTGGCTATCATGCACTGATCACGTGGCTATCATGCACTGATCACGTGGCTGATCATGCACGATCACGTGACTGATCATGCACTGATCACGTGGCTGATCATGCACTGATCACGTGGCTATCATGCACTGTCACGTGACTGATCATGCACTGATCACGTGACTGATCATGCACTGATCACGTGGCTGATCATGCACTGATCACGTGACTGATCATGCACTGATCACGTGGCTATCATGCACTGATCACGTGACTGATCATGCACTGATCACGTGGCTGATCATGCACTGATCACGTGGCTATCATGCACTGATCACGTGGCTGATCATGCACTGATACCGTGACTGAGCATGGACTGATCACATGACTATCATGTAGTGATCACGTGACTTAATGGCGCTGATCATGTGACTGATCATGCGCTGATCATGTTTGCTATCATACACTGATCATGTGCCTCTGGAGGCAATAAACAAAGAGCTGAGTAGGCATGAATCAAACAGTCAGCAGGCAATAATCATGGAACTCAGCTGTGAGGAATCATGCTGCTCAGCTGGCAATAATCAAGCAGCTGAGCAGGCAGGAATTACGCAGCACAGCTGGCAATTGTCAAGCAGATGACAGGCAGGAATCATGCAGCTCAGCTGGCAATTGTCAAGCAGATGAGCAGACAGTAATCACGCAGCTCAGCAGGCCCTGATCACGTGACTGAGCATGCACTGTTCACGTGGCTGATCATACACTGATCACGTGATTGATCATGCACTGATCACTTGGATATCATGCACTGATCACGTGGCTGATCATACACTGTTCACGTGTCTGACCATGCACTGATCACGTGGCTGATCATACACTGCTCACGTAACTGATCATGCACTGATCACGTGGCTGATCATGCACTGATCACGTGGCTGATCATGCACTGATCACGTGGCTATCATGCACTGATCACGTGACTGATCATGCACTGATCACGTGACTGATCATGCACTGATCACGTGGCTATCATGCACTGATCACGTGGCTGATCATGCATGATCACGTAGCTACCATGTACTGGTCACGTGACTGATCATGCACTGATCACGTAATTGATCATGCACTGATCACGTGGCTTATCATGCACTGATCATGTGACTGATCATGCACTGATCATGTTTGGTGTCATACACTGATCATGTGCATCTGGAGGCAATGAACAAAGAGCTGAGTAGGCAGGAATCAGTCAGCAGGCTATAATCATGGAACTCAGCTCTGAGAAATCATGCTGCTCAGCTGGCAATAATCAAGTAGATGAGCAGGCAGGAATTATGCAGCACAGGTGGCAATTGTCAAGCAGATGACAGGCAGGAATCGTGCAGCTCAGCTGGCAATTGTCAAGCAGATGAGCAGACAGTAATCACGCAGCTCAGCAGGCCCTGATCACGTGACTGAGCATGCACTGTTCACGTGGCTGATCACACACTGATCACGTGACTGATCATGCACTGATCACGTGGCTATCATGCACTGATCACGTGACTGATCATGCACTGATCACGTAATTGTCATGCACTGATCACGTGGCTATCATGCACTGATCACGTGGCTGATCATGCACTGATCACGTGACTGATCATGCACTGATCACGTGGCTATCATGCACTGATCACGTGGCTGATCATGCACTGATCACGGGACTGATCATGCACTGATCACGGGCTATCATGCACTGACTACATGACTGACATGCACTGATCACGTGGATGATCATGCACTGATCACGTGACTGATCATGCACTGATCACGTGACTGATCATGCACTGATCACGTGGCTGATCATGCACTGATCACGTGGCTATCATGCACTGATCACGTGGCTGATCATGCACTGATCACGTAGCTACCATGCACTGATCACGTGACTGATCATGCACTGATCACGTAATTGATCATGCACTGATCACGTGGCTGATCATGCACTGATCACGTGGCTGATCATGCACTGATCACGTGACTGATCATGCACTGATCACGTGACTGATCATGCACTGATCACGTGGCTATCATGCACTGATCACGTGGCTGATCATACTGATCACGTGACTGATCATGCACTGATCACGTGGCTGATCATGCACTGATCACGTGACTGATCATGCACTGATCACGTGGCTATCATGCACTGATCACGTGGCTATCATGCACTGATCACGTGGCTGATCATGCACTGATCACGTAGCTATCATGCACTGATCACGTGACTGATCATGCACTGATCACGTGGCTGATCATGCACTGATCACGTGACTGATCATGCACTGATCACGTGACTGATCATGCACTGATCACGTGCTATCATGCACTGATCACGTGGCTGATCATGCACTGATCACGTGTCTGATCATGCACTGATCACGTGGCTGATCATGCACTGATCACGTAACTGATCATGCACTGATCACGTGGCTATCATGCACTGATCACGTGGCTGATCATGCACTGATCACGTGGCTGATCACACACTGTCACGTGACTGATCATGCACTGATCACGTGGCACTCATGCACTGATCACGTGGCTGATCATACACTGATCACGTAACTGATCATGCACACATCACGTGGCTATCATGCACTGATCACGTGGCTGATCATGCACTGATCACGTGGCTGATCATACTGATCACGTGACTGATCATGCACTGATCACGTGGCTGATCATGCACTGATCACGTGACTGATCATGCACTGATCACGTGGCTGATCATGCACTGATCACGTGGCTATCATGCACTGATCACGTGGCTGATCATGCACTGATCACGTAGCTGCCATGCACTGATCACGTGGCTGATCATGCACTGATCACGTGGCTGATCATACTGATCACGTGACTGATCATGCACTGATCACGTGGCTGATCATGCACTGATCACGTGGCTGATCATGCACTGATCACGTGGCTATCATGCACTGATCACGTGGCTATCATGCACTGATCACGTGGCTGATCATGCACTGATCACGTGGCTGATCATGCACTGATCACGTGGCTATCATGCACTGATCACGTGGCTGATCATGCACTGATCACGCAGCTATCATGCACTGATCACGTGACTGATCATGCACTGATCACGTGGCTGATCATGCACTGATCACGTGGCTGATCATGCACTGATCACGTGACTGATCATGCACTGATCACGTGACTGATCATGCACTGATCACGTGGCTATCATGCACTGATCACGTGGCTGATCATGCACTGATCACGTGGCTGATCATGCACTGATCACGTGACTGATCATGCACTGATCACGTGACTGATCATGCACTGATCACGTGGCTATCATGCACTATCACGTGGCTGATCATGCAATGATCATGTAGCTACCATGTACTGGTCACGTGACTGATCATGCACTGATCACGTGACTGATCATGCACTGATCACGTGGCTGATCATGCACTGATCACGTGACTGATCATGCACTGATCACGTGACTGATCATGCACTGATCACGTGGCTATCATGCACTGATCACGTGGCTGATCATGCACTGATCACGCAGCTATCATGCACTGATCACGTGACTGATCATGCACTGATCACGTGACTGATCATGCACTGATCACGTGGCTGATCATGCACTGATCATGTGACTGATCATGCGCTGATCATGTTTGCTATCATACACTGATCATGTGCCTCTGGAGGCAATGAACAAAGAGCTGAGTAGGCAGAAATCAGTCAGCAGGCAATAATCATGGAACTCAGCTGTGAGGAATCATGCTGCTCAGCTGGCAATAATCAAGCAGCTGAGCAGGCAGGAATTATGCAGCACAGCTGGCAATTGTCAAGCAGATGACAGGCAGGAATCGTGCAGCTCAGCTGGCAATTGTCAAGCAGATGAGCAGACAGTAATCACGCAGCTCAGCAGGCCCTGATCACGTGACTGAGCATGCACTGTTCACGTGGCTGATCATACACTGATCACGTGACTGATCATGCACTGATCACGTGGCTATCATGCACTGATCACGTGGCTGATCATGCACTGATCACGTGGCTGTCATGCACTGATCACGTGGCTGATCATGCACTGATCACGTGGCTGATCATGCACTGATCACGTGGCTATCATGCACTGATCACGTGGCTGATCATGCACTGATCACGGGACTGATCATGCACTGATCACGGGCTATCATGCACTGATCACATGACTGACATGCACTGATCACGTGGCTGATCATGCACTGATCACGTGACTGATCATGCACTGATCACGTGACTGATCATGCACTGATCACGTGGCTGATCATGCACTGATCACGTGGCTGATCATGCACTGATCACGTGGCTGATCATGCACTGATCACGTGGCTGATCATGCACTGATCACGTGACTGATCATGCACTGATCACGTGACTGATCATGCACTGATCACGTGGCTATCATGCACTGATCACGTGGCTGATCATGCACTGATCACGTGACTGATCATGCACTGATCACGTGGCTATCATGCACTGATCACGTGGCTATCATGCACTGATCACGTGGCTGATCATGCACTGATCACGTGACTGATCATGCACTGATCACGTCTATCATGCACTGATCACGTGACTGATCATGCACTGATCACGTGGATGATCATGCACTGATCACGTGACTGATCATGCACTGATCACGTGGCTATCATGCACTGATCACGTGGCTGATCATGCACTGATCACGTAGCTACCATGTACTGGTCACGTGACTGATCATGCACTGATCACGTAATTGATCATGCACTGATCACGTGGCTGATCATGCACTGATCACGTGGCTGATCATGCACTGATCACGTGACTGATCATGCACTGATCACGTGACTGATCATGCACTGATCACGTGGCTGATCATGCACTGATCACGTGGCTATCATGCACTGATCACGTGGCTGATCATGCACTGATCACGTGACTGATCATGCACTGATCACGTGGCTGATCATGCACTGATCACGTGGCTATCATGCACTGATCACGTGGCTGATCATGCACTGATCACGTGGCTGATCATGCACTGATCACGTGACTGATCATGCACTGATCACGTGGCTGATCATGCACTGATCACGTGGCTGATCATGCACTGATCACGTGGCTGATCATGCACTGATCACGTGGCTGATCATGCACTGATCACGTGACTGATCATGCACTGATCACGTGACTGATCATGCACTGATCACGTGGCTATCATGCACTGATCACGTGGCTGATCATGCACTGATCACGCAGCTATCATGCACTGATCACATGACTGATCATGCACTGATCACGTGGATGATCATGCACTGATCACGTGGCTATCATGCACTGATCACGTGGCTGATCATGCACTGATACCGTGACTGAGCATGGACTGATCACATGACTATCATGTAGTGATCACGTGACTTAATGGCGCTGATCATGTGACTGATCATGCGCTGATCATGTTTGCTATCATACACTGATCATGTGCCTCTGGAGGCAATAAACAAAGAGCTGAGTAGGCACGAATCAAACAGTCAGCAGGCAATAATCATGGAACTCAGCGTGAGGAATCATGCTGCTCAGCTGGCAATAATCAAGCAGCTGAGCAGGCAGGAATTACGCAGCACAGCTGGCAATTGTCAAGCAGATGACAGGCAGGAATCGTGCAGCTCAGCTGGCAATTGTCAAGCAGATGAGCAGACAGTAATCACGCAGCTCAGCAGGCCCTGATCACGTGACTGAGCATGCACTGTTCACGTGGCTGATCATACACTGATCACGTGATTGATCATGCACTGATCACTTGGATATCATGCACTGATCACGTGGCTGATCATACACTGTTCACGTGTCTGACCATGCACTGATCACGTGGCTGATCATACACTGCTCACGTAACTGATCATGCACTGATCACGTGGCTGATCATGCACTGATCACGTGGCTGATCATGCACTGATCACGTGGCTATCATGCACTGATCACGTGACTGATCATGCACTGATCACGTGGCTGATCATGCACTGATCACGTGGCTGATCATGCACTGATCACGTGACTGATCATGCACTGATCACGTGACTGATCATGCACTGATCACGTGACTGATCATGCACTGATCACGTGACTGATCATGCACTGATCACGTGGCTATCATGCACTGATCACGTGGCTGATCATGCACTGATCACGTGGCTGATCATGCACTGATCACGTGGCTGATCATGCACTGATCACGTGACTGATCATGCACTGATCACGTGGCTATCATGCACTGATCACGTGGCTGATCATGCACTGATCACGTAGCTATCATGCACTGATCACGTGACTGATCATGCACTGATCACGTGGCTGATCATGCACTGATCACGTGACTGATCATGCACTGATCACGTGACTGATCATGCACTGATCACGTGGCTATCATGCACTGATCACGTGGCTGATCATGCAATGATCACGCAGCTACCATGCACTGATCACGTGACTGATCATGCACTGATCACGTAATTGATCATGCACTGATCACGTGGCTGATCATGCACTGATCACGTGACTGATCATGCACTGATCACGTGACTGATCATGCACTGATCACGTGGCTATCATGCACTGATCACGTGGCTGATCATGCACTGATCACGTGCCTGATCATGCACTGATCACGTGACTGATCATGCACTGATCACGTGACTGATCATGCACTGATCACGTGGCTATCATGCACTATCACGTGGCTGATCATGCAATGATCATGTAGCTACCATGTACTGGTCACGTGACTGATCATGCACTGATCACGTGACTGATCATGCACTGATCACGTGGCTATCATGCACTGATCACGTGGCTGATCATGCACTGATCACGTGCCTGATCATGCACTGATCACGTGACTGATCATGCACTGATCACGTGCTATCATGCACTGATCACGTGGCTGATCATGCACTGATCACGTGGCTATCATGCACTGATCACGTGGCTATCATGCACTGATCACGTGGCTGATCATGCACTGATACCGTGACTGAGCATGGACTGATCACATGACTATCATGTAGTGATCACGTGACTTAATGGCGCTGATCATGTGACTGATCATGCGCTGATCATGTTTGCTATCATACACTGATCATGTGCCTCTGGAGGCAATAAACAAAGAGCTGAGTAGGCACGAATCAAACAGTCAGCAGGCAATAATCATGGAACTCAGCTGTGAGGAATCATGCTGCTCAGCTGGCAATAATCAAGCAGCTGAGCAGGCAGGAATTACGCAGCACAGCTGGCAATTGTCAAGCAGATGACAGGCAGGAATCATGCAGCTCAGCTGGCAATTGTCAAGCAGATGAGCAGACAGTAATCACGCAGCTCAGCAGGCCCTGATCACGTGACTGAGCATGCACTGTTCACGTGGCTGATCATACACTGATCACGTGATTGATCATGCACTGATCACTTGGATATCATGCACTGATCACGTGGCTGATCATACACTGTTCACGTGTCTGACCATGCACTGATCACGTGGCTGATCATACACTGCTCACGTAACTGATCATGCACTGATCACGTGGCTGATCATGCACTGATCACGTGGCTGATCATGCACTGATCACGTGGCTATCATGCACTGATCACGTGACTGATCATGCACTGATCACGTGACTGATCATGCACTGATCACGTGGCTATCATGCACTGCTCACGTGGCTGATCATGCATGATCACGCAGCTACCATGCACTGGTCACGTGACTGATCATGCACTGATCACGTAATTGATCATGCACTGATCACGTGGCTTATCATGCACTGATCATGTGACTGATCATGTGCTGATCATGTTTGGTGTCATACACTGATCATGTGCATCTGGAGGCAATGAACAAAGAGCTGAGTAGGCAGGAATCAGTCAGCAGGCTATAATCATGGAACTCAGCTCTGAGAAATCATGCTGCTCAGCTGGCAATAATCAAGTAGATGAGCAGGCAGGAATTATGCAGCACAGGTGGCAATTGTCAAGCAGATGACAGGCAGGAATCGTGCAGCTCAGCTGGCAATTGTCAAGCAGATGAGCAGACAGTAATCACGCAGCTCAGCAGGCCCTGATCACGTGACTGAGCATGCACTGTTCACGTGGCTGATCACACACTGATCACGTGACTGATCATGCACTGATCACGTGGCTATCATGCACTGATCACGTGACTGATCATGCACTGATCACGTGATTGTCATGCACTGATCACGTGGCTGATCATGCACTGATCACGTGGCTGATCATGCACTGATCACGTGACTGATCATGCACTGATCACGTGGCTATCATGCACTGATCACGTGGCTGATCATGCACTGATCACGGGACTGATCATGCACTGATCACGGGCTATCATGCACTGATACATGACTGATCATGCACTGATCACGTGGCTGATCATGCACTGATCACGTGACTGATCATGCACTGATCACGTGACTGATCATGCACTGATCACGTGGCTGATCATGCACTGATCACGTGGCTATCATGCACTGATCACGTGGCTGATCATGCACTGATCACGTAGCTATCATGCACTGATCACGTGACTGATCATGCACTGATCACGTGACTGATCATGCACTGATCACGTGGCTGATCATGCACTGATCACGTGGCTGATCATGCACTGATCACGTGACTGATCATGCACTGATCACGTGACTGATCATGCACTGATCACGTGGCTATCATGCACTGATCACGTGGCTGATCATGCACTGATCACGTAGCTATCATGCACTGATCACGTGACTGATCATGCACTGATCACGTGGCTGATCATGCACTGATCACGTGACTGATCATGCACTGATCACGTGACTGATCATGCACTGATCACGTGGCTATCATGCACTGATCACGTGGCTGATCATGCACTGATCACGTGGCTGATCATGCACTGATCACGTGGCTGATCATGCACTGATCACGTAACTGATCATGCACTGATCACGTGGCTATCATGCACTGATCACGTGGCTGATCATGCACTGATCACGTGGCTGATCATGCACTGTCACGTGACTGATCATGCACTGATCACGTGGCATCATGCACTGATCACGTGGCTGATCATGCACTGATCACGTGACTGATCATGCACTGATCACGTGGCTATCATGCACTGATCACGTGGCTGATCATGCACTGATCACGTGGCTGATCATACTGATCACGTGACTGATCATGCACTGATCACGTGGCTGATCATGCACTGATCACGTGGCTATCATGCACTGATCACGTGGCTGATCATGCACTGATCACGTGGCTATCATGCACTGATCACGTGGCTGATCATGCACTGATCACGTGGCTGATCATGCACTGATCACGTGGCTGATCATGCACTGATCACGTGGCTGATCATGCACTGATCACGTGGCTGATCATGCACTGATCACGTGGCTATCATGCACTGATCACGTGGCTATCATGCACTGATCACGTGGCTGATCATGCACTGATCACGTGGCTATCATGCACTGATCACGTGGCTGATCATGCACTGATCACGTGGCTGATCATACTGATCACGTGGCTGATCATGCACTGATCACGTGGCTGATCATGCACTGATCACGTGGCTGATCATGCACTGATCACGTGGCTATCATGCACTGATCACGTGGCTGATCATGCACTGATCACGTGGCTGATCATGCACTGATCACGTGGCTATCATGCACTGATCACGTGGCTGATCATGCACTGATCACGTAGCTATCATGCACTGATCACGTGACTGATCATGCACTGATCACGTGGCTGATCATGCACTGATCACGTGGCTGATCATGCACTGATCACGTGACTGATCATGCACTGATCACGTGACTGATCATGCACTGATCACGTGGCTATCATGCACTGATCACGTGGCTGATCATGCACTGATCACGTGCCTGATCATGCACTGATCACATGACTGATCATGCACTGATCACGTGACTGATCATGCACTGATCACGTGGCTATCATGCACTATCACGTGGCTGATCATGCAATGATCATGTAGCTACCATGTACTGGTCACGTGACTGATCATGCACTGATCACGTGACTGATCATGCACTGATCACGTGGCTGATCATGCACTGATCACGTGACTGATCATGCACTGATCACGTGACTGATCATGCACTGATCACGTGGCTATCATGCACTGATCACGTGGCTGATCATGCACTGATCACGCAGCTACCATGCACTGATCACGTGACTGATCATGCACTGATCACGTGACTGATCATGCACTGATCACGTGGCTTATCATGCACTGATCATGTGACTGATCATGCGCTGATCATGTTTGCTATCATACACTGATCATGTGCCTCTGGAGGCAATGAACAAAGAGCTGAGTAGGCAGAAATCAGTCAGCAGGCAATAATCATGGAACTCAGCTGTGAGAAATCATGCTGCTCAGCTGGCAATAATCAAGCAGCTGAGCAGGCAGGAATTATGCAGCACAGCTGGCAATTGTCAAGCAGATGACAGGCAGGAATCGTGCAGCTCAGCTGGCAATTGTCAAGCAGATGAGCAGACAGTAATCACGCAGCTCAGCAGGCCCTGATCACGTGACTGAGCATGCACTGTTCACGTGGCTGATCATACACTGATCACGTGACTGATCATGCACTGATCACGTGGCTATCATGCACTGATCACGTGACTGATCATGCACTGATCACGTAATTGTCATGCACTGATCACGTGGCTGATCATGCACTGATCACGTGGCTGATCATGCACTGATCACGTGGCTATCATGCACTGATCACGTGGCTGATCATGCACTGATCACGGGACTGATCATGCACTGATCACGGGCTATCATGCACTGATCACATGACTGATCATGCACTGATCACGTGGCTGATCATGCACTGATCACGTGACTGATCATGCACTGATCACGTGACTGATCATGCACTGATCACGTGGCTGATCATGCACTGATCACGTGACTGATCATGCACTGATCACGTGGCTGATCATGCACTGATCACGTGGCTGATCATGCACTGATCACGTGACTGATCATGCACTGATCACGTGACTGATCATGCACTGATCACGTGGCTATCATGCACTGATCACGTGGCTGATCATGCACTGATCACGTGACTGATCATGCACTGATCACGTGGCTATCATGCACTGATCACGTGGCTATCATGCACTGATCACGTGGCTGATCATGCACTGATCACGTGACTGATCATGCACTGATCACGTCTATCATGCACTGATCACGTGACTGATCATGCACTGATCACGTGGATGATCATGCACTGATCACGTGACTGATCATGCACTGATCACGTGGCTATCATGCACTGATCACGTGGCTGATCATGCAATGATCACGTAGCTACCATGTACTGGTCACGTGACTGATCATGCACTGATCACGTAATTGATCATGCACTGATCACGTGGCTGATCATGCACTGATCACGTGGCTGATCATGCACTGATCACGTGACTGATCATGCACTGATCACGTGACTGATCATGCACTGATCACGTGGCTATCATGCACTGATCACGTGGCTGATCATGCACTGATCACGTGACTGATCATGCACTGATCACGTGGCTGATCATGCACTGATCACGTGGCTATCATGCACTGATCACGTGGCTGATCATGCACTGATCACGTGGCTGATCATGCACTGATCACGTGACTGATCATGCACTGATCACGTGGCTATCATGCACTGATCACGTGGCTGATCATGCACTGATCACGTGGCTGATCATGCACTGATCACGTGGCTGATCATGCACTGATCACGTGACTGATCATGCACTGATCACGTGACTGATCATGCACTGATCACGTGGCTATCATGCACTGATCACGTGGCTGATCATGCACTGATCACGCAGCTATCATGCACTGATCACATGACTGATCATGCACTGATCACGTGGATGATCATGCACTGATCACGTGGCTATCATGCACTGATCACGTGGCTGATCATGCACTGATACCGTGACTGAGCATGGACTGATCACATGACTATCATGTAGTGATCACGTGACTTAATGGCGCTGATCATGTGACTGATCATGCACTGATCATGTTTGCTATCATACACTGATCATGTGCCTCTGGAGGCAATAAACAAAGAGCTGAGTAGGCACGAATCAAACAGTCAGCAGGCAATAATCATGGAACTCAGCGTGAGGAATCATGCTGCTCAGCTGGCAATAATCAAGCAGCTGAGCAGGCAGGAATTACACAGCACAGCTGGCAATTGTCAAGCAGATGACAGGCAGGAATCATGCAGCTCAGCTGGCAATTGTCAAGCAGATGAGCAGACAGTAATCACGCAGCTCAGCAGGCCCTGATCACGTGACTGAGCATGCACTGTTCACGTGGCTGATCATACACTGATCACGTGACTGATCATGCACTGATCACGTGGATATCATGCACTGATCACGTGGCTGATCATACACTGATCACGTGTCTGACCATGCACTGATCACGTGGCTGATCATGCACTGATCACGTAACTGATCATGCACTGATCACGTGGCTGATCATGCACTGATCACGTGGCTGATCATGCACTGATCACGTAGCTACCATGTACTGGTCACGTGACTGATCATGCACTGATCACGTGACTGATCATGCACTGATCACGTGGCTGATCATGCACTGATCACGTGACTGATCATGCACTGATCACGTGACTGATCATGCACTGATCACGTGGCTATCATGCACTGATCACGTGGCTGATCATGCAATGATCACGCAGCTACCATGTACTGGTCACGTGACTGATCATGCACTGATCACGTGACTGATCATGCACTGATCACGTGGCTTATCATGCACTGATCATGTGACTGATCATGTGCTGATCATGTTTGGTGTCATACACTGATCATGTGCATCTGCAGGCAATGAACAAAGAGCTGAGTAGGCAGAAATCAGTCAGCAGGCTATAATCATGGAACTCAGCTGTGAGAAATCATGCTGCTCAGCTGGCAATAATCAAGTAGATGAGCAGGCAGGAATTATGCAGCACAGGTGGCAATTGTCAAGCAGATGACAGGCAGGAATCGTACAGCTCAGCTGGCAATTGTCAAGCAGATGAGCAGACAGTAATCACGCAGCTCAGCAGGCCCTGATCACGTGACTGAGCATGCACTGTTCACGTGGCTGATCATACACTGATCACGTGACTGATCATGCACTGATCACGTGGCTATCATGCACTGATCACGTGACTGATCATGCACTGATCACGTAATTGTCATGCACTGATCACGTGGCTATCATGCACTGATCACGTGGCTGATCATGCACTGATCACGTGGCTATCATGCACTGATCACGTGGCTGATCATGCACTGATCACGGGACTGATCATGCACTGATCACGGCGCTATCATGCACTGATCACATGACTGACATGCACTGATCACGTGGCTGATCATGCACTGATCACGTGACTGATCATGCACTGATCACGTGACTGATCATGCACTGATCACGTGGCTGATCATGCACTGATCACGTGGCTGATCATGCACTGATCACGTGGCTGATCATGCACTGATCACGTGGCTGATCATGCACTGATCACGTGACTGATCATGCACTGATCACGTGACTGATCATGCACTGATCACGTGGCTATCATGCACTGATCACGTGGCTGATCATGCACTGATCACGTGACTGATCATGCACTGATCACTGGCTATCATGCACTGATCACGTGGCTATCATGCACTGATCACGTGGCTGATCATGCACTGATCACGTGACTGATCATGCACTGATCACGTCTATCATGCACTGATCACGTGACTGATCATGCACTGATCACGTGGATGATCATGCACTGATCACGTGACTGATCATGCACTGATCACGTGGCTATCATGCACTGATCACGTGGCTGATCATGCAATGATCACGTAGCTACCATGTACTGGTCACGTGACTGATCATGCACTGATCACGTAATTGATCATGCACTGATCACGTGGCTGATCATGCACTGATCACGTGGCTGATCATGCACTGATCACGTGACTGATCATGCACTGATCACGTGACTGATCATGCACTGATCACGTGGCTATCATGCACTGATCACGTGGCTGATCATACACTGATCACGTGCCTGATCATGCACTGATCACGTGGCTGATCATGCACTGATCACGTGACTGATCATGCACTGATCACGTGTCTGATCATGCACTGATCACGTGGCTATCATGCACTGCTCACGTGGCTGATCATGCATGATCACGCAGCTACCATGTACTGGTCACATGACTGATCATGCACTGATCACGTGACTGATCATGCAGTGATCACGTGGCTATCATGCACTACTCACGTGGCTGATCATGCAATGATCATGTAGCTACCATGTACAGGTCACGTGAATGATCATACACCCATCAGGTGACTGATCATGCACTGATCACGTGGCTATCATGCACTGATCACGAGACTGATCATGCACTGATCACGTCTATATCATGCACTGATCACATGACTGCCCATGCACTGATCACGTGGATGATCATACACTAATCATGTGACAGATCATGCACTGATCACGTGGCTGATCATGCACTGATACCGTGACTGAGCATGGACTGATCACATGACTATCATGTAGTGATCACGTGACTTAATGGCGCTGATCATGTGACTGATCATGCGCTGATCATGTTTGCTATCATACACTGATCATGTGCCTCTGGAGGCAATAAACAAAGAGCTGAGTAGGCACGAATCAAACAGTCAGCAGGCAATAATCATGGAACTCAGCTGTGAGGAATCATGCTGCTCAGCTGGCAATAATCAAGCAGCTGAGCAGGCAGGAATTACGCAGCACAGCTGGCAATTGTCAAGCAGATGAGCAGACAGTAATCACGCAGCTCAGCAGGCCCTGATCACGTGACTGAGCATGCACTGTTCACGTGGCTGATCATACACTGATCACGTGATTGATCATGCACTGATCACTTGGATATCATGCACTGATCACGTGGCTGATCATACACTGTTCACGTGTCTGACCATGCACTGATCACGTGGCTGATCATACACTGCTCACGTAACTGATCATGCACTGATCACGTGGCTATCATGCACTGATCACGTGGCTGAACATGCACTGTTCACGTGGCTGATCACACACCTGTCACGTGACATATCATGCACTGATCACGTGGCACTCATGCACTGATCACGTGGCTGATCATACTCTGCTCACGTAACTCATCATGCACACATCACGTGGCTATCATGCACTGCTCACGTGGCTCGTCATGGAATGATCACGTAGCTACCATATACTGGTCACGTGACTGATCATGCACAGATCACGTAAATGATCATGCACTGTTCACGTGACTGATCATGTACTGATCACGTGACTGATCATGCACTGATCACGTGGCTATCATGCACTGCTCACGTGGCTGATCATGCAACGATCACGTAGCAACCATGTACTGGTCACGTGACTGATCATGCACTGATCACGTAATTGATCCTGCACTGATCACGTGGCTCATCATGCACTGATCACGTGGCTGATCACACACGTATCACGTGACTGATCATGCACTGATCACGTGACTAATCATGCACTGATCACGTGGCTATCATGCACTGATCACGTGGATATCATGCACTGATCACGTGGCTGATCACACACGTATCACGTGACTGATCATGCACTGATCACGTGGCTATCATGCACTGATCACGTGGCTGATCATGCACTGATATCATGCACTGATCACGTGGCTGATCATGCACTGATCACGTGACTGATCATGCACTGATCACGTGGCTATCATGCACTGATCACGTGGCTGATCATGCACTGATCACGTAGCTATCATGCACTGATCACGTGACTGATCATGCACTGATCACGTGGCTGATCATGCACTGATCACGTGGCTATCATGCACTGATCACGTGGCTGATCATGCACTGATCACGTGGCTATCATGCACTGATCACGTGGCTGATCATGCACTGATCACGTGACTGATCATGCACTGATCACGTGGCTATCATGCACTGATCACGTGGCTGATCATGCACTGATCACGTAGCTACATGTACTGATCACGTGACTGATCATGCACTGATCACGTGACTGATCATGCACTGATCACGTGGCTATCATGCACTGATCACGTGGCTGATCATGCACTGATCACGTGCCTGATCATGCACTGATCACGTGACTGATCATGCACTGATCACGTGGCAATCATGCACTGATCACGTGGCTGATCATGCACTGATCACGTGGCTGATCATGCACTGATCACGTGGCTATCATGCACTGATCACGTGGCTGATCATGCACTGATCACGTGACTGATCATGCACTGATCACGTGGCTGATCATGCACTGATCACGTGGCTATCATGCACTGATCACGTGGCTGATCATGCACTGATCACGTAGCTATCATGCACTGATCACGTGACTGATCATGCACTGATCACGTGGCTGATCATGCACTGATCACGTGACTGATCATGCACTGATCACGTGACTGATCATGCACTGATCACGTGGCTATCATGCACTGATCACGTGGCTGATCATGCACTGATCACGTGACTGATCATGCACTGATCACGTGGCTATCATGCACTGATCACGTGGCTGATCATGCACTGATCACGTGGCTGATCACACACTGTCACGTGACTGATCATGCACTGATCACGTGGCACTCATGCACTGATCACGTGGCTGATCATACACTGATCACGTGACTGATCATGCACTGATCACGTGGCTATCATGCACTGATCACGTGGCTGATCATGCAATGATCACGTAGCTACCATATACTGGTCACGTGACTGATCATGCACTGATCACGTAAATGATCATGCACTGATCACGTGACTGATCATGCACTGATCACGTGACTGATCATGCACTGATCACGTGGCTATCATGCACTGATCACGTGGCTGATCATGCACTGATCACGTAGCTACCATGCACTGATCACGTGACTGATCATGCACTGATCACGTGGCTGATCATGCACTGATCACGTGACTGATCATGCACTGATCACGTGGCTGATCATGCACTGATCACGTGGCTGATCATGCACTGATCACGTGGCTATCATGCACTGATCACGTGACTGATCATGCACTGATCACGTGACTGATCATGCACTGATCACGTGACTGATCATGCACTGATCACGTGACTGATCATGCACTGATCACGTGACTGATCATGCACTGATCACGTGGCTATCATGCACTGATCACGTGGCTGATCATGCACTGATCACGTGACTGATCATGCACTGATCACGGGCTATCATGCACTGATCACATGACTGATCATGCACTGATCACGTGGCTGATCATGCACTGATCACGTGGCTATCATGCACTGATCACGTGGCTGATCATGCACTGATCACGTAGCTATCATGCACTGATCACGTGACTGATCATGCACTGATCACGTGACTGATCATGCACTGATCACGTGACTGATCATGCACTGATCACGTGGCTGATCATGCACTGATCACGTGGCTGATCATGCACTGATCACGTGACTGATCATGCACTGATCACGTGACTGATCATGCACTGATCACGTGGATATCATGCACTGATCACGTGGCTGATCATGCACTGATCACGTGGCTGATCATGCACTGATCACGTGACTGATCATGCACTGATCACGTGACTGATCATGCACTGATCACGTGGCTATCATGCACTGATCACGTGGCTGATCATGCACTGATCACGTGGCTGATCACACACTGTCACGTGACTGATCATGCACTGATCACGTGGCACTCATGCACTGATCACGTGGCTGATCATGCACTGATCACGTGACTGATCATGCACTGATCACGTGGCTATCATGCACTGATCACGTGGCTGATCATGCACTGATCACGTAGCTACCATATACTGATCACGTGACTGATCATGCACTGATCACGTAACTGATCATGCACTGATCACGTGACTGATCATGCACTGATCACGTGACTGATCATGCACTGATCACGTGGCTATCATGCACTGATCACGTGGCTGATCATGCACTGATCACGTAGCAACCATGCACTGATCACGTGACTGATCATGCACTGATCACGTGATTGATCATGCACTGATCACGTGGCTATCATGCACTGATCACGTGGCTGATCATGCACTGATCACGTGACTGATCATGCACTGATCACGTGGCTGATCATGCACTGATCACGTGACTGATCATGCACTGATCACGTGGCTGATCATGCACTGATCACGTGGCTGATCATGCACTGATCACGTAGCTACCATGCACTGGTCACGTGACTGATCATGCACTGATCACGTGACTGATCATGCACTGATCACGTGGCTGATCATGCACTGATCACGTGACTGATCATGCACTGATCACGTGACTGATCATGCACTGATCACGTGGCTATCATGCACTGATCACGTGGCTGATCATGCATGATCACGCAGCTACCATGTACTGATCACGTGACTGATCATGCACTGATCACGTGATTGATCATGCACTGATCACGTGGCTTATCATGCACTGATCATGTGACTGATCATGTGCTGATCATGTTTGGCTATCATACACTGATCATGTGCCTCTGGAGGCAATGAACAAAGAGCTGAGTAGGCAGGAATCAGTCAGCAGGCAATAATCATGGAACTCAGCTGTGAGAAATCATGCTGCTCAGCTGGCAATAATCAAGCAGCTGAGCAGGCAGGAATTATGCAGCACAGGGCAATTGTCAAGCAGATGACAGGCAGGAATCGTGCAGCTCAGCTGGCAATTGTCAAGCAGATGAGCAGACAGTAATCACGCAGCTCAGCAGGCCCTGATCACGTGACTGAGCATGCACTGTTCACGTGGCTGATCACACACTGATCACGTGACTGATCATGCACTGATCACGTGGCTATCATGCACTGATCACGTGGCTGATCATGCACTGATCACGTGGCTGTCATGCACTGATCACGTGGCTGATCATGCACTGATCACGTGGCTGATCATGCACTGATCACGTGACTGATCATGCACTGATCACGTGGCTATCATGCACTGATCACGTGGCTGATCATGCACTGATCACGGGACTGATCATGCACTGATCACGGGCTATCATGCACTGATACATGACTGATCATGCACTGATCACGTGGCTGATCATGCACTGATCACGTGACTGATCATGCACTGATCACGTGACTGATCATGCACTGATCACGTGGCTGATCATGCACTGATCACGTGGCTATCATGCACTGATCACGTGGCTGATCATGCACTGATCACGTAGCTATCATGCACTGATCACGTGACTGATCATGCACTGATCACGTGATTGATCATGCACTGATCACGTGGCTGATCATGCACTGATCACGTGGCTGATCATGCACTGATCACGTGACTGATCATGCACTGATCACGTGACTGATCATGCACTGATCACGTGGCTATCATGCACTGATCACGTGGCTGATCATACTGATCACGTGCCTGATCATGCACTGATCACGTGGCTGATCATGCACTGATCACGTGACTGATCATGCACTGATCACGTGGCTATCATGCACTGATCACGTGGCTATCATGCACTGATCACGTGGCTGATCATGCAATGATCACGTAGCTATCATGCACTGATCACGTGACTGATCATGCACTGATCACGTGGCTGATCATGCACTGATCACGTGGCTGATCATGCACTGATCACGTGACTGATCATGCACTGATCACGTGGATATCATGCACTGATCACGTGGCTGATCATGCACTGATCACGTGTCTGATCATGCACTGATCACGTGGCTGATCATGCACTGATCACGTAACTGATCATGCACTGATCACGTGGCTATCATGCACTGATCACGTGGCTGATCATGCACTGATCACGTGGCTGATCACACACTGTCACGTGACTGATCATGCACTGATCACGTGGCACTCATGCACTGATCACGTGGCTGATCATACATGCTCACGTAACTGATCATGCACACATCACGTGGCTATCATGCACTGCTCACGTGGCTGATCATGCAATGATCACGTAGCTACCATATACTGGTCACGTGACTGATCATGCACAGATCACGTAAATGATCATGCACTGATCACGTGACTGATCATGCACTGATCACGTGACTGATCATGCACTGATCACGTGGCTATCATGCACTGATCACGTGGCTGATCATGCACTGATCACGTAGCAACCATGTACTGGTCACGTGACTGATCATGCACTGATCACGTAATTGATCATGCACTGATCACGTGGCTCATCATGCACTGATCACGTGGCTGATCACACACTGATCACGTGACTGATCATGCACTGATCACGTGGCTATCATGCACTGATCACGTGGCTATCATGCACTGATCACGTGGATATCATGCACTGATCACGTGGCTGATCACACTGATCACGTGACTGATCATGCACTGATCACGTGGCTATCATGCACTGATCACGTGGCTGATCATGCACTGATCACGTGGCTGATCATGCACTGATCACGTGACTGATCATGCACTGATCACGTGACTGATCATGCACTGATCACGTGGCTATCATGCACTGATCACGTGGCTGATCATGCACTGATCACGTAGCTACATGCACTGATCACGTGACTGATCATGCACTGATCACGTGACTGATCATGCACTGATCACGTGGCTGATCATGCACTGATCACGTGACTGATCATGCACTGATCACGTGACTGATCATGCACTGATCACGTGGCTATCATGCACTGATCACGTGGCTGATCATGCACTGATCACGTGACTGATCATGCACTGATCACGTGGCTATCATGCACTGATCACGTGGCTATCATGCACTGATCACGTGGCTGATCATGCACTGATCACGTGACTGATCATGCACTGATCACGTCTATATCATGCACTGATCACGTGACTGATCATGCACTGATCACGTGGCTGATCATGCACTGATCACGTGACTGATCATGCACTGATCACGTGGCTATCATGCACTGATCACGTGGCTGATCATGCAATGATCACGTAGCTACCATGCACTGATCACGTGACTGATCATGCACTGATCACGTAATTGATCATGCACTGATCACGTGGCTGATCATGCACTGATCACGTGGCTGATCATGCACTGATCACGTGACTGATCATGCACTGATCACGTGACTGATCATGCACTGATCACGTGGCTATCATGCACTGATCACGTGGCTGATCATGCACTGATCACGTGGCTGATCATGCACTGATCACGTGACTGATCATGCACTGATCACGTGGCTATCATGCACTGATCACGTGGCTGATCATGCACTGATCACGTAGCTATCATGCACTGATCACGTGACTGATCATGCACTGATCACGTGACTGATCATGCACTGATCACGTGGCTATCATGCACTGATCACGTGGCTATCATGCACTGATCACGTGGCTGATCATGCACTGATCACGCAGCTATCATGCACTGATCACGTGACTGATCATGCACTGATCACGTGGCTGATCATGCACTGATCACGTGGCTGATCATGCACTGATCACGTGACTGATCATGCACTGATCACGTGGATATCATGCACTGATCACGTGGCTGATCATGCACTGATCACGTGTCTGATCATGCACTGATCACGTGGCTGATCATGCACTGATCACGTAACTGATCATGCACTGATCACGTGGCTATCATGCACTGATCACGTGGCTGATCATGCACTGATCACGTGGCTGATCACACACTGTCACGTGACTGATCATGCACTGATCACGTGGCACTCATGCACTGATCACGTGGCTGATCATACACTGATCACGTAACTGATCATGCACTGATCACGTGGCTATCATGCACTGATCACGTGGCTGATCATGCAATGATCACGTGGCTACCATATACTGGTCACGTGACTGATCATGCACTGATCACGTAAATGATCATGCACTGATCACGTGACTGATCATGCACTGATCACGTGACTGATCATGCACTGATCACGTGGCTATCATGCACTGCTCACGTGGCTGATCATGCAATGATCACGTAGCATCCATGTACTGGTCACGTGACTGATCATGCACTGATCACGTAACTGATCATGCACTGATCACGTGACTGATCATGCACTGATCACGTGGCTGATCACACACTGATCACGTGACTGATCATGCACTGATCACGTGGCTATCATGCACTGATCACGTGGCTGATCATGCACTGATCACGTGTCTGATCATGCACTGATCACGTGGCTGATCATGCACTGATCACGTGACTGATCATGCACTGATCACGTGGCTATCATGCACTGATCACGTGGCTGATCATGCACTGATCACGTGGCTGATCATGCACTGATCACGTGACTGATCATGCACTGATCACGTGGCATCATGCACTGATCACGTGGCTGATCATGCACTGATCACGTAACTGATCATGCACTGATCACGTGGCTATCATGCACTGATCACGTGGCTGATCATGCAATGATCACGTAGCTACCATGCACTGATCACGTGACTGATCATGCACTGATCACGTAAATGATCATGCACTGATCACGTGACTGATCATGTACTGATCACGCACTGATCACGTGGCTATCATGCACTGATCACGTGGCTGATCATGCACTGATCATGCAATGATCACGCAGCTATCATGCACTGATCACGTGACTGATCATGCACTGATCACGTGGCTGATCATGCACTGATCACGTGACTGATCATGCACTGATCACGTGACTGATCATGCACTGATCACGTGGCTATCATGCACTGATCACGTGGCTGATCATGCACTGATCACGTGGCTGATCATGCACTGATCACGTGACTGATCATGCACTGATCACGTGACTGATCATGCACTGATCACGTGGCTATCATGCACTGATCACGTGGCTGATCATGCACTGATCACGTAGCTACCATGTACTGTCACGTGACTGATCATGCACTGATCACGTGACTGATCATGCACTGATCACGTGGCTATCATGCACTGATCACGTGGCTGATCATGCACTGATCACTGCCTGATCATGCACTGATCACGTGACTGATCATGCACTGATCACGTGGCAATCATGCACTGATCACGTGGCTGATCATGCACTGATCACGTGGCTGATCATGCACTGATCACGTGGCTATCATGCACTGATCACGTGGCTGATCATGCACTGATCACGTGGCTATCATGCACTGATCACGTGACTGATCATGCACTGATCACGTGGCTGATCATGCACTGATCACGTGACTGATCATGCACTGATCACGTGGCTATCATGCACTGATCACGTGGCTATCATGCACTGATCACGTGGCTGATCATGCACTGATCACGTGGCTATCATGCACTGATCACGTGACTGATCATGCACTGATCACGTGGCTGATCATGCACTGATCACGTGGCTATCATGCACTGATCACGTGACTGATCATGCACTGATCACGTGACTGATCATGCACTGATCACGTGGCTGATCATGCACTGATCACGTGACTGATCATGCACTGATCACTGGCTATCATGCACTGATCACGTGGCTATCATGCACTGATCACGTGGCTGATCATGCACTGATCACGTGACTGATCATGCACTGATCACGTCTATATCATGCACTGATCACGTGACTGATCATGCACTGATCACGTGGATGATCATGCACTGATCACGTGACTGATCATGCACTGATCACGTGGCTATCATGCACTGATCACGTGGCTGATCATGCACTGATCACGTAGCTACCATGCACTGATCACGTGACTGATCATGCACTGATCACGTAATTGATCATGCACTGATCACGTGGCTGATCATGCACTGATCACGTGGCTGATCATGCACTGATCACGTGACTGATCATGCACTGATCACGTGACTGATCATGCACTGATCACGTGGCTATCATGCACTGATCACGTGGCTGATCATGCACTGATCACGTGCTGATCATGCACTGATCACGTGACTGATCATGCACTGATCACGTGGCTATCATGCACTGATCACGTGGCTGATCATGCACTGATCACGTAGCTATCATGCACTGATCACGTGACTGATCATGCACTGATCACGTGACTGATCATGCACTGATCACGTGGCTATCATGCACTGATCACGTGGCTATCATGCACTGATCACGTGGCTGATCATGCACTGATCACGCAGCTATCATGCACTGATCACGTGACTGATCATGCACTGATCACGTGGCTGATCATGCACTGATCACGTGGCTGATCATGCACTGATCACGTGACTGATCATGCACTGATCACGTGGATATCATGCACTGATCACGTGGCTGATCATACACTGATCACGTGTCTGATCATGCACTGATCACGTGGCTGATCATACACTGATCACGTAACTGATCATGCACTGATCACGTGGCTATCATGCACTGATCACGTGGCTGATCATGCACTGATCACGTGGCTGATCACACACTGTCACGTGACTGATCATGCACTGATCACGTGGCACTCATGCACTGATCACGTGGCTGATCATACACTGCTCACGTAACTGATCATGCACATCACGTGGCTATCATGCACTGATCACGTGGCTGATCATGCAATGATCACGTGGCTACCATATACTGGTCACGTGACTGATCATGCACAGATCACGTAAATGATCATGCACTGTTCACGTGACTGATCATGCACTGATCACGTGACTGATCATGCACTGATCACGTGGCTATCATGCACTGCTCACGTGGCTGATCATGCAATGATCACGTAGCATCCATGTACTGGTCACGTGACTGATCATGCACTGATCACGTAACTGATCATGCACTGATCACGTGACTGATCATGCACTGATCACGTGGCTGATCACACACTGATCACGTGACTGATCATGCACTGATCACGTGGCTATCATGCACTGATCACGTGGCTGATCATGCACTGATCACGTGTCTGATCATGCACTGATCACGTGGCTGATCATACACTGATCACGTGACTGATCATGCACTGATCACGTGGCTATCATGCACTGATCACGTGGCTGATCATGCACTGATCACGTGGCTGATCACACACTGTCACGTGACTGATCATGCACTGATCACGTGGCACTCATGCACTGATCACGTGGCTGATCATGCACTGATCACGTAACTGATCATGCACTGATCACGTGGCTATCATGCACTGATCACGTGGCTGATCATGCAATGATCACGTAGCTACCATGCACTGATCACGTGACTGATCATGCACTGATCACGTAAATGATCATGCACTGATCACGTGACTGATCATGTACTGATCATGCACTGATCACGTGGCTATCATGCACTGATCACGTGGCTGATCATGCACTGATCATGCAATGATCACGCAGCTATCATGCACTGATCACGTGACTGATCATGCACTGATCACGTGGCTGATCATGCACTGATCACGTGACTGATCATGCACTGATCACGTGACTGATCATGCACTGATCACGTGGCTATCATGCACTGATCACGTGGCTGATCATGCACTGATCACGTGCCTGATCATGCACTGATCACGTGACTGATCATGCACTGATCACGTGACTGATCATGCACTGATCACGTGGCTATCATGCACTGATCACGTGGCTGATCATGCACTGATCACGTAGCTACCATGTACTGTCACGTGACTGATCATGCACTGATCACGTGACTGATCATGCACTGATCACGTGGCTATCATGCACTGATCACGTGGCTGATCATGCACTGATCACTGCCTGATCATGCACTGATCACGTGACTGATCATGCACTGATCACGTGGCAATCATGCACTGATCACGTGGCTGATCATGCACTGATCACGTGGCTGATCATGCACTGATCACGTGGCTATCATGCACTGATCACGTGGCTGATCATGCACTGATCACGTAGCTATCATGCACTGATCACGTGACTGATCATGCACTGATCACGTGGCTGATCATGCACTGATCACGTGACTGATCATGCACTGATCACGTGACTGATCATGCACTGATCACGTGGCTATCATGCACTGATCACGTGGCTGATCATGCACTGATCACGTGTCTGATCATGCACTGATCACGTGGCTGATCATGCACTGATCACGTGACTGATCATGCACTGATCACGTGGCTATCATGCACTGATCACGTGGCTGATCATGCACTGATCACGCAGCTATCATGCACTGATCACGTGACTGATCATGCACTGATCACGTGGCTATCATGCACTGATCACGTGGATATCATGCACTGATCACGTGGCTGATCATGCACTGATCACGTGACTGATCATGCACTGATCACGTGGCTATCATGCACTGATCACGTGGCTATCATGCACTGATCACGTGGCTGATCATGCACTGATCACGCAGCTATCATGCTGATCACGTGACTGATCATGCACTGATCACGTGGCTGATCATGCACTGATCACGTGACTGATCATGCACTGATCACGTGGCTATCATGCACTGATCACGTGGCTGATCATGCACTGATCACGTGACTGATCATGCACTGATCACGTGACTGATCATGCACTGATCACGTGGCTATCATGCACTGATCACGTGGCTGATCATGCACTGATCACGTGGCTGATCATGCACTGATCACGTGACTGATCATGCACTGATCACGTGACTGATCATGCACTGATCACGTGGCTATCATGCACTGATCACGTGGCTGATCATGCACTGATCACGTAGCTATCATGCACTGATCACGTGACTGATCATGCACTGATCACGTGGCTATCATGCACTGATCACGTGGCTGATCATGCACTGATCACGTAGCTATCATGCACTGATCACGTGACTGATCATGCACTGATCACGTGACTGATCATGCACTGATCACGTGGCTATCATGCACTGATCACGTGGCTATCATGCACTGATCACGTGGCTGATCATGCACTGATCACGCAGCTATCATGCACTGATCACGTGACTGATCATGCACTGATCACGTGGCTGATCATGCACTGATCACGTGACTGATCATGCACTGATCACGTGACTGATCATGCACTGATCACGTGGATATCATGCACTGATCACGTGGCTGATCATACACTGATCACGTGTCTGATCATGCACTGATCACGTGGCTGATCATACACTGATCACGTAACTGATCATGCACTGATCACGTGGCTATCATGCACTGATCACGTGGCTGATCATGCACTGATCACGTGGCTGATCACACACTGTCACGTGACTGATCATGCACTGATCACGTGGCACTCATGCACTGATCACGTGGCTGATCATACACTGCTCACGTAACTGATCATGCACACATCACGTGGCTATCATGCACTGATCACGTGGCTGATCATGCAATGATCACGTGGCTACCATATACTGGTCACGTGACTGATCATGCACAGATCACGTAAATGATCATGCACTGATCACGTGACTGATCATGCACTGATCACGTGACTGATCATGCACTGATCACGTGGCTATCATGCACTGCTCACGTGGCTGATCATGCAATGATCACGTAGCATCCATGTACTGGTCACGTGACTGATCATGCACTGATCACGTAACTGATCATGCACTGATCACGTGACTGATCATGCACTGATCACGTGGCTGATCACACACGATCACGTGACTGATCATGCACTGATCACGTGGATATCATGCACTGATCACGTGGCTGATCATGCACTGATCACGTGTCTGATCATGCACTGATCACGTGGCTGATCATACACTGATCACGTGACTGATCATGCACTGATCACGTGGCTATCATGCACTGATCACGTGGCTGATCATGCACTGATCACGTGGCTGATCACACACTGTCACGTGACTGATCATGCACTGATCACGTGGCACTCATGCACTGATCACGTGGCTGATCATGCACTGATCACGTAACTGATCATGCACTGATCACGTGGCTATCATGCACTGATCACGTGGCTGATCATGCACTGATCACGTAGCTACCATGCACTGATCACGTGACTGATCATGCACTGATCACGTAAATGATCATGCACTGATCACGTGACTGATCATGTACTGATCACGCACTGATCACGTGGCTATCATGCACTGATCACGTGGCTGATCATGCACTGATCATGCAATGATCACGCAGCTATCATGCACTGATCACGTGACTGATCATGCACTGATCACGTGGCTGATCATGCACTGATCACGTGACTGATCATGCACTGATCACGTGACTGATCATGCACTGATCACGTGGCTATCATGCACTGATCACGTGGCTGATCATGCACTGATCACGTGCCTGATCATGCACTGATCACGTGACTGATCATGCACTGATCACGTGACTGATCATGCACTGATCACGTGGCTATCATGCACTATCACGTGGCTGATCATGCAATGATCACGTAGCTACCATGTACTGGTCACGTGACTGATCATGCACTGATCACGTGACTGATCATGCACTGATCACGTGGCTATCATGCACTGATCACGTGGCTGATCATGCACTGATCACGTGCCTGATCATGCACTGATCACGTGACTGATCATGCACTGATCACGTGGCAATCATGCACTGATCACGTGGCTGATCATGCACTGATCACGTGGCTATCATGCACTGATCACGTGGCTATCATGCACTGATCACGTGGCTGATCATGCACTGATACCGTGACTGAGCATGGACTGATCACATGACTATCATGTAGTGATCACGTGACTTAATGGCGCTGATCATGTGACTGATCATGCGCTGATCATGTTTGCTATCATACACTGATCATGTGCCTCTGGAGGCAATAAACAAAGAGCTGAGTAGGCACGAATCAAACAGTCAGCAGGCAATAATCATGGAACTCAGCTGTGAGGAATCATGCTGCTCAGCTGGCAATAATCAAGCAGCTGAGCAGGCAGGAATTACGCAGCACAGCTGGCAATTGTCAAGCAGATGACAGGCAGGAATCATGCAGCTCAGCTGGCAATTGTCAAGCAGATGAGCAGACAGTAATCACGCAGCTCAGCAGGCCCTGATCACGTGACTGAGCATGCACTGTTCACGTGGCTGATCATACACTGATCACGTGACTGATCATGCACTGATCACGTGGCTATCATGCACTGATCACGTGGCTGATCATGCACTGATCACGTGGCTGTCATGCACTGATCACGTGGCTGATCATGCACTGATCACGTGACTGATCATGCACTGATCACGTGGCTATCATGCACTGATCACGTGGCTGATCATGCACTGATCACGGGACTGATCATGCACTGATCACGGGCTATCATGCACTGATACATGACTGACATGCACTGATCACGTGGCTGATCATGCACTGATCACGTGACTGATCATGCACTGATCACGTGACTGATCATGCACTGATCACGTGGCTGATCATGCACTGATCACGTGGCTATCATGCACTGATCACGTGGCTGATCATGCACTGATCACGTGGCTATCATGCACTGATCACGTGGCTGATCATGCACTGATCACGTAGCTACCATGCACTGATCACGTGACTGATCATGCACTGATCACGTAATGATCATGCACTGATCACGTGACTGATCATGCACTGATCACGTGACTGATCATGCACTGATCACGTGGCTATCATGCACTGATCACGTGGCTGATCATGCAATGATCACGTAGCAACCATGTACTGGTCACGTGACTGATCATGCACTGATCACGTAATTGATCATGCACTGATCACGTGACTGATCATGCACTGATCACGTGGCTGATCACACACTGATCACGTGACTGATCATGCACTGATCACGTGGCTATCATGCACTGATCACGTGGCTGATCATGCACTGATCACGTGGATATCATGCACTGATCACGTGGCTGATCATGCACTGATCACGTGACTGATCATGCACTGATCACGTGGCTATCATGCACTGATCACGTGGCTGATCATGCACTGATCACGTGGCTATCATGCACTGATCACGTGACTGATCATGCACTGATCACGTGACTGATCATGCACTGATCACGTGGCTGATCATGCACTGATCACGTGGCTATCATGCACTGATCACGTGGCTGATCATGCACTGATCACGCAGCTATCATGCACTGATCACGTGACTGATCATGCACTGATCACGTGGCTGATCATGCACTGATCACGTGACTGATCATGCACTGATCACGTGGCTATCATGCACTGATCACGTGGCTGATCATGCACTGATCACGCAGCTACCATGCACTGATCACGTGACTGATCATGCACTGATCACGTAACTGATCATGCACTGATCACGTGGCTATCATGCACTGATCACGTGGCTGATCATGCACTGATCACGTGACTGATCATGCACTGATCACGTGGCTATCATGCACTGATCACGTGGCTGATCATGCACTGATCACGTGACTGATCATGCACTGATCACGTGGCTATCATGCACTGATCACGTGGCTGATCATGCACTGATCACGTGGCTGATCATGCACTGATCACGTGACTGATCATGCACTGATCACGTGACTGATCATGCACTGATCACGTGGCTATCATGCACTGATCACGTGGCTGATCATGCAATGATCACGTAGCTACCATGTACTGGTCACGTGACTGATCATGCACTGATCACGTGACTGATCATGCACTGATCACGTGGCTATCATGCACTGATCACGTGGCTGATCATGCACTGATCACGTGCCTGATCATGCACTGATCACGTGACTGATCATGCACTGATCACGTGCTATCATGCACTGATCACGTGGCTGATCATGCACTGATCACGTGGCTATCATGCACTGATCACGTGGCTGATCATGCACTGATCACGTGGCTATCATGCACTGATCACGTGACTGATCATGCACTGATCACGTGACTGATCATGCACTGATCACGTGGCTTATCATGCACTGATCATGTGACTGATCATGCGCTGATCATGTTTGCTATCATACACTGATCATGTGCCTCTGGAGGCAATGAACAAAGAGCTGAGTAGGCACGAATCAGTCAGCAGGCAATAATCATGGAACTCAGCTGTGAGGAATCATGCTGCTCAGCTGGCAATAATCAAGCAGCTGAGCAGGCAGGAATTATGCAGCACAGCTGGCAATTGTCAAGCAGATGACAGGCAGGAATCGTGCAGCTCAGCTGGCAATTGTCAAGCAGATGAGCAGACAGTAATCACGCAGCTCAGCAGGCCCTGATCACGTGACTGAGCATGCACTGTTCACGTGGCTGATCATACACTGATCACGTGACTGATCATGCACTGATCACGTGGCTATCATGCACTGATCACGTGGCTGATCATGCACTGATCACGTGGCTGTCATGCACTGATCACGTGGCTGATCATGCACTGATCACGTGGCTGATCATGCACTGATCACGTGGCTGATCATGCACTGATCACGTGGCTATCATGCACTGATCACGTGGCTGATCATGCACTGATCACGTGGCTATCATGCACTGATCACGTGACTGATCATGCACTGATCACGTAAATGATCATGCACTGATCACGTGACTGATCATGTACTGATCACGCACTGATCACGTGGCTATCATGCACTGATCACGTGGCTGATCATGCAATGATCACGTAGCAACCATGTACTGGTCACGTGACTGATCATGCACTGATCACGTACTGATCATGCACTGATCACGTGGCTGATCATGCACTGATCACGTGGCTGATCATGCACTGATCACGTGACTGATCATGCACTGATCACGTGGCTATCATGCACTGATCACGTGGCTATCATGCACTGATCACGTGGCTATCATGCACTGATCACGTGGCTGATCATGCACTGATCACGTGACTGATCATGCACTGATCACGTGGCTATCATGCACTGATCACGTGGCTATCATGCACTGATCACGTGGCTGATCATGCACTGATCACGTGGCTATCATGCACTGATCACGTGACTGATCATGCACTGATCACGTGACTGATCATGCACTGATCACGTGGCTATCATGCACTGATCACGTGGCTGATCATGCACTGATCACGTGGCTGATCATGCACTGATCACGTGGCTGATCATGCACTGATCACGTGACTGATCATGCACTGATCACGTGGCTGATCATGCACTGATCACGTGGCTGATCATGCACTGATCACGTGGCTATCATGCACTGATCACGTGACTGATCATGCACTGATCACGTGACTGATCATGCACTGATCACGTGGCTGATCATGCACTGATCACGTGGCTATCATGCACTGATCACGTGGCTGATCATGCATGATCACGCAGCTACCATGCACTGATCACATGACTGATCATGCACTGATCACGTGACTGATCATGCACTGATCACGTGGCTTATCATGCATTGATCATGTGACTGATCATGTGCTGATCATGTTTGCTATCATACACTGATCATGTGCCTCTGGAGGCAATAAACAAAGAGCTGAGTAGGCACGAATCAGTCAGCAGGCAATAATCATGGAACTCAGCTGTGAGAAATCATGCTGCTCAGCTGGCAATAATCAAGCAGCTGAGCAGGCAGGAATTATGCAGCACAGCTGGCAATTGTCAAGCAGATGACAGGCAGGAATCGTGCAGCTCAGCTGGCAATTGTCAAGCAGATGAGCAGACAGTAATCACGCAGCTCAGCAGGCCCTGATCACGTGACTGAGCATGCACTGTTCACGTGGCTGATCATACACTGATCACGTGACTGATCATGCACTGATCACGTGGCTATCATGCACTGATCACGTGACTGATCATGCACTGATCACGTGTTGTCATGCACTGATCACGTGGCTGATCATGCACTGATCACGTGGCTGATCATGCACTGATCACGTGACTGATCATGCACTGATCACGTGGCTATCATGCACTGATCACGTGGCTGATCATGCACTGATCACGGGACTGATCATGCACTGATCACGGGCTATCATGCACTGATACATGACTGACATGCACTGATCACGTGACTGATCATGCACTGATCACGTGGCTGATCATGCACTGATCACGTGGCTATCATGCACTGATCACGTGGCTGATCATGCACTGATCACGTAGCTATCATGCACTGGTCACGTGACTGATCATGCACTGATCACGTGACTGATCATGCACTGATCACGTGGCTGATCATGCACTGATCACGTGGCTGATCATGCACTGATCACGTGACTGATCATGCACTGATCACGTGACTGATCATGCACTGATCACGTGGCTATCATGCACTGATCACGTGGCTGATCATACTGATCACGTGACTGTCATGCACTGATCACGTGGCTGATCATGCACTGATCACGTGACTGATCATGCACTGATCACGTGGCTATCATGCACTGATCACGTGGCTATCATGCACTGATCACGTGGCTGATCATGCACTGATCACGTAGCTATCATGCACTGATCACGTGACTGATCATGCACTGATCACGTGGCTGATCATGCACTGATCACGTGACTGATCATGCACTGATCACGTGACTGATCATGCACTGATCACGTGGATATCATGCACTGATCACGTGGCTGATCATGCACTGATCACGTGTCTGATCATGCACTGATCACGTGGCTGATCATGCACTGATCACGTAACTGATCATGCACTGATCACGTGGCTATCATGCACTGATCACGTGGCTGATCATGCACTGATCACGTGGCTGATCACACACTGTCACGTGACTGATCATGCACTGATCACGTGGCACTCATGCACTGATCACGTGGCTGATCATGCACTGATCACGTAACTGATCATGCACTGATCACGTGGCTATCATGCACTGATCACGTGGCTGATCATGCAATGATCACGTAGCTACCATATACTGATCACGTGACTGATCATGCACTGATCACGTAAATGATCATGCACTGATCACGTGACTGATCATGCACTGATCACGTGACTGATCATGCACTGATCACGTGGCTATCATGCACTGATCACGTGGCTGATCATGCAATGATCACGTAGCAACCATGTACTGGTCACGTGACTGATCATGCACTGATCACGTAATTGATCATGCACTGATCACGTGACTGATCATGCACTGATCACGTGGCTGATCACACTGATCACGTGACTGATCATGCACTGATCACGTGGCTATCATGCACTGATCACGTGGCTATCATGCACTGATCACGTGGCTGATCATGCACTGATCACGTGGCTGATCATGCACTGATCACGTGACTGATCATGCACTGATCACGTGGCTGATCATGCACTGATCACGTGACTGATCATGCACTGATCACGTGACTGATCATGCACTGATCACGTGGCTATCATGCACTGATCACGTGGCTGATCATGCACTGATCACGTGGCTGATCATGCACTGATCACGTGGCTGATCATGCACTGATCACGTGACTGATCATGCACTGATCACGTGGCTATCATGCACTGATCACGTGGCTGATCATGCACTGATCACGTGGCTGATCATGCACTGATCACGTGACTGATCATGCACTGATCACGTGGCTATCATGCACTGATCACGTGACTGATCATGCACTGATCACGTGGCTGATCATGCACTGATCACGTGACTGATCATGCACTGATCACGTGACTGATCATGCACTGATCACGTGGCTATCATGCACTGATCACGTGGCTGATCATGCACTGATCACGTAGCTACATGCACTGATCACGTGACTGATCATGCACTGATCACGTGACTGATCATGCACTGATCACGTGGCTGATCATGCACTGATCACGTGACTGATCATGCACTGATCACGTGACTGATCATGCACTGATCACGTGGCTATCATGCACTGATCACGTGGCTGATCATGCACTGATCACGCAGCTATCATGCACTGATCACGTGACTGATCATGCACTGATCACGTGACTGATCATGCACTGATCACGTGGCTGATCATGCACTGATCACGTGACTGATCATGCACTGATCACGTGGCTATCATGCACTGATCACGTGGCTGATCATGCACTGATCACGTAGCTACCATGTACTGGTCACGTGACTGATCATGCACTGATCACTGACTGATCATGCACTGATCACGTGGCTATCATGCACTGATCACGTGACTGATCATGCACTGATCACGTCTGATCATGCACTGATCACGTGACTGATCATGCACTGATCACGTGGCTGATCATGCACTGATCACGTGACTGATCATGCACTGATCACGTGGCTGATCATGCACTGATCACGTGACTGATCATGCACTGATCACGTGGCTATCATGCACTGATCACGTGACTGATCATGCACTGATCACGTCTGATCATGCACTGATCACGTGACTGATCATGCACTGATCACGTGGCTGATCATGCACTGATCACGTGACTGATCATGCACTGATCACGTGGCTGATCATGCACTGATCACGTGACTGATCATGCACTGATCACGTGGCTATCATGCACTGATCACGTGGCTGATCATGCACTGATCACGTGACTGATCATGCACTGATCACGTGGCTGATCATGCACTGATCACGTGACTGATCATGCACTGATCACGTGGCTGATCATGCACTGATCACGTGGCTGATCATGCACTGATCACGTGACTGATCATGCACTGATCACGTGACTGATCATGCACTGATCACGTGGCTATCATGCACTGATCACGTGGCTGATCATGCACTGATCACGTGACTGATCATGCACTGATCACGTGGCTATCATGCACTGATCACGTGGCTATCATGCACTGATCACGTGGCTGATCATGCACTGATCACGTGACTGATCATGCACTGATCACGTCTATATCATGCACTGATCACGTGACTGATCATGCACTGATCACGTGGCTGATCATGCACTGATCACGTGACTGATCATGCACTGATCACGTGGCTATCATGCACTGATCACGTGGCTGATCATGCAATGATCACGTAGCTACCATGTACTGGTCACGTGACTGATCATGCACTGATCACGTAATTGATCATGCACTGATCACGTGGCTGATCATGCACTGATCACGTGGCTGATCATGCACTGATCACGTGACTGATCATGCACTGATCACGTGACTGATCATGCACTGATCACGTGGCTATCATGCACTGATCACGTGGCTGATCATGCACTGATCACGCAGCTATCATGCACTGATCACGTGACTGATCATGCACTGATCACGTGGCTATCATGCACTGATCACGTGGCTGATCATGCACTGATCACGTGGCTATCATGCACTGATCACGTGACTGATCATGCACTGATCACGTGGCTATCATGCACTGATCACGTGGCTGATCATGCACTGATCACGTGGCTGATCATGCACTGATCACGTGACTGATCATGCACTGATCACGTGGCTATCATGCACTGATCACGTGACTGATCATGCACTGATCACGTGGCTGATCATGCACTGATCACGTGGCTATCATGCACTGATCACGTGGCTGATCATGCACTGATACCGTGACTGAGCATGGACTGATCACATGACTATCATGTAGTGATCACGTGACTTAATGGCGCTGATCATGTGACTGATCATGCGCTGATCATGTTTGCTATCATACACTGATCATGTGCCTCTGGAGGCAATAAACAAAGAGCTGAGTAGGCACGAATCAAACAGTCAGCAGGCAATAATCATGGAACTCAGCTGTGAGGAATCATGCTGCTCAGCTGGCAATAATCAAGCAGCTGAGCAGGCAGGAATTACGCAGCACAGCTGGCAATTGTCAAGCAGATGACAGGCAGGAATCGTGCAGCTCAGCTGGCAATTGTCAAGCAGATGAGCAGACAGTAATCACGCAGCTCAGCAGGCCCTGATCACGTGACTGAGCATGCACTGTTCACGTGGCTGATCATACACTGATCACGTGAATGATCATGCACTGATCACGTGGCTATCATGCACTGATCACGTGGCTGATCATGCACTGATCACGTGGCTGATCATGCACTGATCACGTGGCTGATCATGCACTGATCACGTGACTGATCATGCACTGATCACGTGGCTATCATGCACTGATCACGTGGCTGATCATGCACTGATCACGGGACTGATCATGCACTGATCATGGGCTATCATGCACTGATCACATGACTGACATGCACTGATCACGTGGCTGATCATGCACTGATCACGTGACTGATCATGCACTGATCACGTGACTGATCATGCACTGATCACGTGGCTGATCATGCACTGATCACGTGGCTATCATGCACTGATCACGTGGCTGATCATGCACTGATCACGTGGCTATCATGCACTGATCACGTGGCTGATCATACTGATCACGTGACTGATCATGCACTGATCACGTGGCTGATCATGCACTGATCACGTGACTGATCATGCACTGATCACGTGGCTGATCATGCACTGATCACGTGGCTGATCATGCACTGATCACGTGACTGATCATGCACTGATCACGTGGCACTCATGCACTGATCACGTGGCTGATCATGCACTGATCACGTGACTGATCATGCACTGATCACGTGGCTATCATGCACTGATCACGTGGCTGATCATGCACTGATCACGTGGCTACCATGCACTGATCACGTGACTGATCATGCACTGATCACGTGACTGATCATGCACTGATCACGTGACTGATCATGCACTGATCACGTGACTGATCATGCACTGATCACGTGGCTATCATGCACTGATCACGTGGCTGATCATGCACTGATCACGTGGCTGATCATGCACTGATCACGTGACTCATGCACTGATCACGTGACTGATCATGCACTGATCACGTGACTGATCATGCACTGATCACGTGGCTATCATGCACTGATCACGTGGCTGATCATGCACTGATCACGTGACTGATCATGCACTGATCACGTGGCTGATCATGCACTGATCACGTGACTGATCATGCACTGATCACGTGGCTATCATGCACTGATCACGTGGCTGATCATGCACTGATCACGTGGCTGATCATGCACTGATCACGTGACTGATCATGCACTGATCACGTGGCTGATCATGCACTGATCACGTGGCTATCATGCACTGATCACGTGGCTGATCATGCACTGATCACGTAGCTATCATGCACTGATCACGTGACTGATCATGCACTGATCACGTGGCTGATCATGCACTGATCACGTGACTGATCATGCACTGATCACGTGACTGATCATGCACTGATCACGTGGCTATCATGCACTGATCACGTGGCTGATCATACACTGATCACGTGACTGATCATGCACTGATCACGTGGCTATCATGCACTGATCACGTGGCTGATCATGCACTGATCACGTGGCTGATCACACACTGTCACGTGACTGATCATGCACTGATCACGTGGCACTCATGCACTGATCACGTGGCTGATCATACACTGATCACGTAACTGATCATGCACACATCACGTGGCTATCATGCACTGATCACGTGGCTGATCATGCAATGATCACGGAGCTACCATATACTGGTCACGTGACTGATCATGCACTGATCACGTAAATGATCATGCACTGATCACGTGACTGATCATGCACTGATCACGTGACTGATCATGCACTGATCACGTGGCTATCATGCACTGCTCACGTGGCTGATCATGCAATGATCACGTAGCAACCATGTACTGGTCACGTGACTGATCATGCACTGATCACGTAATTGATCATGCACTGATCACGTGGCTGATCATGCACTGATCACGTGGCTGATCACACACTATCACGTGACTGATCATGCACTGATCACGTGGCTATCATGCACTGATCACGTGGCTATCATGCACTGATCACGTGGATATCATGCACTGATCACGTGGCTGATCACACTGATCACGTGACTGATCATGCACTGATCACGTGGCTATCATGCACTGATCACGTGGCTGATCATGCACTGATCACGTGGCTGATCATGCACTGATCACGTGACTGATCATGCACTGATCACGTGACTGATCATGCACTGATCACGTGGCTATCATGCACTGATCACGTGGCTGATCATGCACTGATCACGTAGCTACATGCACTGATCACGTGACTGATCATGCACTGATCACGTGATTGATCATGCACTGATCACGTGGCTGATCATGCACTGATCACGTGACTGATCATGCACTGATCACGTGACTGATCATGCACTGATCACGTGGCTATCATGCACTGATCACGTGGCTGATCATGCACTGATCACGCAGCTATCATGCACTGATCACGTGACTGATCATGCACTGATCACGTGACTGATCATGCACTGATCACGTGGCTGATCATGCACTGATCACGTGACTGATCATGCACTGATCACGTGGCTATCATGCACTGATCACGTGACTGATCATGCACTGATCACGTCTGATCATGCACTGATCACGTGACTGATCATGCACTGATCACGTGGCTGATCATGCACTGATCACGTGACTGATCATGCACTGATCACGTGGCTGATCATGCACTGATCACGTGACTGATCATGCACTGATCACGTGGCTATCATGCACTGATCACGTGGCTGATCATGCACTGATCACGTGACTGATCATGCACTGATCACGTGGCTGATCATGCACTGATCACGTGACTGATCATGCACTGATCACGTGGCTGATCATGCACTGATCACGTGGCTGATCATGCACTGATCACGTGACTGATCATGCACTGATCACGTGACTGATCATGCACTGATCACGTGGCTATCATGCACTGATCACGTGGCTGATCATGCACTGATCACGTGACTGATCATGCACTGATCACGTGGCTATCATGCACTGATCACGTGGCTATCATGCACTGATCACGTGGCTGATCATGCACTGATCACGTGACTGATCATGCACTGATCACGTCTATATCATGCACTGATCACGTGACTGATCATGCACTGATCACGTGGATGATCATGCACTGATCACGTGACTGATCATGCACTGATCACGTGGCTATCATGCACTGATCACGTGGCTGATCATGCACTGATCACGTAGCTATCATGCACTGATCACGTGACTGATCATGCACTGATCACGTAATTGATCATGCACTGATCACGTGGCTGATCATGCACTGATCACGTGGCTGATCATGCACTGATCACGTGACTGATCATGCACTGATCACGTGACTGATCATGCACTGATCACGTGGCTATCATGCACTGATCACGTGGCTGATCATGCACTGATCACGTGGCTATCATGCACTGATCACGTGACTGATCATGCACTGATCACGTGGCTATCATGCACTGATCACGTGGCTGATCATGCACTGATCACGTAGCTATCATGCACTGATCACGTGACTGATCATGCACTGATCACGTGACTGATCATGCACTGATCACGTGGCTATCATGCACTGATCACGTGGCTATCATGCACTGATCACGTGGCTGATCATGCACTGATCACGTGGCTGATCATGCACTGATCACGTGACTGATCATGCACTGATCACGTGGATATCATGCACTGATCACGTGGCTGATCATGCACTGATCACGTGTCTGATCATGCACTGATCACGTGGCTGATCATGCACTGATCACGTAACTGATCATGCACTGATCACGTGGCTATCATGCACTGATCACGTGGCTGATCATGCACTGATCACGTGGCTGATCACACACTGTCACGTGACTGATCATGCACTGATCACGTGGCACTCATGCACTGATCACGTGGCTGATCATACACTGATCACGTAACTGATCATGCACTGATCACGTGGCTATCATGCACTGCTCACGTGGCTGATCATGCAATGATCACGTGGCTACCATATACTGGTCACGTGACTGATCATGCACAGATCACGTAAATGATCATGCACTGATCACGTGACTGATCATGCACTGATCACGTGACTGATCATGCACTGATCACGTGGCTATCATGCACTGATCACGTGGCTGATCATGCAATGATCACGTAGCATCCATGTACTGGTCACGTGACTGATCATGCACTGATCACGTAATTGATCATGCACTGATCACGTGACTGATCATGCACTGATCACGTGGCTGATCACACACTGATCACGTGACTGATCATGCACTGATCACGTGGCTATCATGCACTGATCACGTGGCTGATCATGCACTGATCACGTGGCTGATCATGCACTGATCACGTGGCTGATCATGCACTGATCACGTGACTGATCATGCACTGATCACGTGGCTATCATGCACTGATCACGTGACTGATCATGCACTGATCACGTCTGATCATGCACTGATCACGTGACTGATCATGCACTGATCACGTGGCTGATCATGCACTGATCACGTGACTGATCATGCACTGATCACGTGGCTGATCATGCACTGATCACGTGACTGATCATGCACTGATCACGTGGCTATCATGCACTGATCACGTGGCTGATCATGCACTGATCACGTAGCTATCATGCACTGATCACGTGACTGATCATGCACTGATCACGTGACTGATCATGCACTGATCACGTGACTGATCATGCACTGATCACGTGACTGATCATGCACTGATCACGTGGCTATCATGCACTGATCACGTGGCTGATCATGCAATGATCACGCAGCTACCATGTACTGGTCACGTGACTGATCATGCACTGATCACGTGACTGATCATGCACTGATCACGTGACTGATCATGCACTGATCACGTGACTGATCATGCACTGATCACGTGGCTATCATGCACTGATCACGTGGCTGATCATGCACTGATCACGCAGCTATCATGCACTGATCACGTGACTGATCATGCACTGATCACGTAACTGATCATGCACTGATCACGTGGCTGATCATGCACTGATCACGTGACTGATCATGCACTGATCACGTGACTGATCATGCACTGATCACGTGGCTATCATGCACTGATCACGTGGCTGATCATGCACTGATCACGTGACTGATCATGCACTGATCACGTGACTGATCATGCACTGATCACGTGACTGATCATGCACTGATCACGTGGCTATCATGCACTGATCACGTGGCTGATCATGCACTGATCACGTAGCTACCATGTACTGATCACGTGACTGATCATGCACTGATCACGTGACTGATCATGCACTGATCACGTGGCTATCATGCACTGATCACGTGGCTGATCATGCACTGATCACGTGCCTGATCATGCACTGATCACGTGACTGATCATGCACTGATCACGTGGCTATCATGCACTGATCACGTGGCTGATCATGCACTGATCACGTGGCTATCATGCACTGATCACGTGGCTATCATGCACTGATCACGTGGCTGATCATGCACTGATCACGTGCTGATCATGCACTGATCACGTGACTGATCATGCACTGATCACGTGGCTGATCATGCACTGATCACGTGGCTGATCATGCACTGATCACGTAGCAATCATGCACTGATCACGTGACTGATCATGCACTGATCACGTGATTGATCATGCACTGATCACGTGGCTGATCATGCACTGATCACGTGGCTGATCACACACTGATCACGTGACTGATCATGCACTGATCACGTGGCTATCATGCACTGATCACGTGGCTGATCATGCACTGATCACGTGGCTATCATGCACTGATCACGTGGCTGATCATGCACTGATCACGTGACTGATCATGCACTGATCACGTGGCTATCATGCACTGATCACGTGGCTGATCATGCACTGATCACGTGGCTGATCATGCACTGATCACGTGACTGATCATGCACTGATCACGTGACTGATCATGCACTGATCACGTGGCTATCATGCACTGATCACGTGGCTGATCATGCACTGATCACGTAGCTACCATGTACTGGTCACGTGACTGATCATGCACTGATCACGTAATTGATCATGCACTGATCACGTGGCTGATCATGCACTGATCACGTGACTGATCATGCACTGATCACGTGACTGATCATGCACTGATCACGTGGCTATCATGCACTGATCACGTGGCTGATCATGCACTGATCACGCAGCTATCATGCACTGATCACGTGACTGATCATGCACTGATCACGTAACTGATCATGCACTGATCACGTGGCTGATCATGCACTGATCACGTGACTGATCATGCACTGATCACGTGGCTATCATGCACTGATCACGTGGCTGATCATGCACTGATCACGTAGCTACCATGCACTGATCACGTGACTGATCATGCACTGATCACGTGACTGATCATGCACTGATCACGTGGCTATCATGCACTGATCACGTGACTGATCATGCACTGATCACGTCTGATCATGCACTGATCACGTGACTGATCATGCACTGATCACGTGGATGATCATGCACTGATCACGTGACTGATCATGCACTGATCACGTGGCTGATCATGCACTGATCACGTGACTGATCATGCACTGATCACGTGGCTATCATGCACTGATCACGTGGCTGATCATGCACTGATCACGTGACTGATCATGCACTGATCACGTGGCTGATCATGCACTGATCACGTGACTGATCATGCACTGATCACGTGGCTGATCATGCACTGATCACGTGGCTGATCATGCACTGATCACGTGACTGATCATGCACTGATCACGTGACTGATCATGCACTGATCACGTGGCTATCATGCACTGATCACGTGGCTGATCATGCACTGATCACGTGACTGATCATGCACTGATCACGTGGCTATCATGCACTGATCACGTGGCTATCATGCACTGATCACGTGGCTGATCATGCACTGATCACGTGACTGATCATGCACTGATCACGTCTATCATGCACTGATCACGTGACTGATCATGCACTGATCACGTGGCTGATCATGCACTGATCACGTGACTGATCATGCACTGATCACGTGGCTATCATGCACTGATCACGTGGCTGATCATGCAATGATCACGTAGCTACCATGTACTGATCACGTGACTGATCATGCACTGATCACGTAATTGATCATGCACTGATCACGTGGCTGATCATGCACTGATCACGTGGCTGATCATGCACTGATCACGTGACTGATCATGCACTGATCACGTGACTGATCATGCACTGATCACGTGGCTATCATGCACTGATCACGTGGCTGATCATGCACTGATCACGTGCTGATCATGCACTGATCACGTGACTGATCATGCACTGATCACGTGGCTATCATGCACTGATCACGTGGCTGATCATGCACTGATCACGTAGCTATCATGCACTGATCACGTGACTGATCATGCACTGATCACGTGACTGATCATGCACTGATCACGTGGCTATCATGCACTGATCACGTGGCTATCATGCACTGATCACGTGGCTGATCATGCACTGATCACGCAGCTATCATGCACTGATCACGTGACTGATCATGCACTGATCACGTGGCTGATCATGCACTGATCACGTGACTGATCATGCACTGATCACGTGACTGATCATGCACTGATCACGTGGATATCATGCACTGATCACGTGGCTGATCATGCACTGATCACGTGTCTGATCATGCACTGATCACGTGGCTGATCATGCACTGATCACGTAACTGATCATGCACTGATCACGTGGCTATCATGCACTGATCACGTGGCTGATCATGCACTGATCACGTGGCTGATCACACACTGTCACGTGACTGATCATGCACTGATCACGTGGCACTCATGCACTGATCACGTGGCTGATCATACACTGATCACGTGACTGATCATGCACTGATCACGTGGCTATCATGCACTGATCACGTGGCTGATCATGCAATGATCACGTGGCTACCATATACTGGTCACGTGACTGATCATGCACTGATCACGTAAATGATCATGCACTGATCAGTGACTGATCATGCACTGATCACGTGACTGATCATGCACTGATCACGTGGCTATCATGCACTGCTCACGTGGCTGATCATGCAATGATCACGTAGCATCCATGTACTGGTCACGTGACTGATCATGCACTGATCACGTAATTGATCATGCACTGATCACGTGACTGATCATGCACTGATCACGTGGCTGATCACACACTATCACGTGACTGATCATGCACTGATCACGTGGCTATCATGCACTGATCACGTGGCTGATCATGCACTGATCACGTGTCTGACATGCACTGATCACGTGGCTGATCATGCACTGATCACGTGACTGATCATGCACTGATCACGTGGCTATCATGCACTGATCACGTGACTGATCATGCACTGATCACGTCTGATCATGCACTGATCACGTGACTGATCATGCACTGATCACGTGGCTGATCATGCACTGATCACGTGACTGATCATGCACTGATCACGTGGCTGATCATGCACTGATCACGTGACTGATCATGCACTGATCACGTGGCTATCATGCACTGATCACGTGGCTGATCATGCAATGATCACGTAGCTACCATGCACTGATCACGTGACTGATCATGCACTGATCACGTAAATGATCATGCACTGATCACGTGACTGATCATGCACTGATCACGTGACTGATCATGCACTGATCACGTGGCTATCATGCACTGCTCACGTGGCTGATCATGCAATGATCACGTAGCTACCATGTACTGGTCACGTGACTGATCATGCACTGATCACGTAATTGATCATGCACTGATCACGTGGCTGATCATGCACTGATCACGTGGCTGATCATGCACTGATCACGCAGCTATCATGCACTGATCACGTGACTGATCATGCACTGATCACGTGGCTGATCATGCACTGATCACGTGGCTGATCATGCACTGATCACGTGGCTGATCATGCACTGATCACGTGACTGATCATGCACTGATCACGTGACTGATCATGCACTGATCACGTGGCTATCATGCACTGATCACGTGGCTGATCATGCACTGATCACGCAGCTGATCATGCACTGATCACGTGACTGATCATGCACTGATCACGTGGCTATCATGCACTGATCACGTGGCTGATCATGCACTGATCACGTGGCTATCATGCACTGATCACGTGACTGATCATGCACTGATCACGTGGCTATCATGCACTGATCACGTGGCTGATCATGCACTGATCACGTGGCTGATCATGCACTGATCACGTGACTGATCATGCACTGATCACGTAGCTATCATGCACTGATCACGTGACTGATCATGCACTGATCACGTGGCTGATCATGCACTGATCACGTGGCTGATCATGCACTGATCACGTGGCTGATCATGCACTGATACCGTGACTGAGCATGGACTGATCACATGACTATCATGTAGTGATCACGTGACTTAATGGCGCTGATCATGTGACTGATCATGCGCTGATCATGTTTGCTATCATACACTGATCATGTGCCTCTGGAGGCAATAAACAAAGAGCTGAGTAGGCACGAATCAAACAGTCAGCAGGCAATAATCATGGAACTCAGCTGTGAGGAATCATGCTGCTCAGCTGGCAATAATCAAGCAGCTGAGCAGGCAGGAATTACGCAGCACAGCTGGCAATTGTCAAGCAGATGACAGGCAGGAATCGTGCAGCTCAGCTGGCAATTGTCAAGCAGATGAGCAGACAGTAATCACGCAGCTCAGCAGGCCCTGATCACGTGACTGAGCATGCACTGTTCACGTGGCTGATCATACACTGATCACGTGACTGATCATGCACTGATCACGTGGCTATCATGCACTGATCACGTGGCTGATCATGCACTGATCACGTGGCTGATCATGCACTGATCACGTGGCTGATCATGCACTGATCACGTGACTGATCATGCACTGATCACGTGGCTATCATGCACTGATCACGTGGCTGATCATGCACTGATCACGGGACTGATCATGCACTGATCACGGGCTATCATGCACTGATACATGACTGACATGCACTGATCACGTGGCTGATCATGCACTGATCACGTGACTGATCATGCACTGATCACGTGACTGATCATGCACTGATCACGTGGCTGATCATGCACTGATCACGTGGCTATCATGCACTGATCACGTGGCTGATCATGCACTGATCACGTGGCTATCATGCACTGATCACGTGGCTGATCATACTGATCACGTGACTGATCATGCACTGATCACGTGGCTGATCATGCACTGATCACGTGACTGATCATGCACTGATCACGTGGCTGATCATGCACTGATCACGTGGCTGATCATGCACTGATCACGTGACTGATCATGCACTGATCACGTGGCATCATGCACTGATCACGTGGCTGATCATGCACTGATCACGTGACTGATCATGCACTGATCACGTGACTGATCATGCACTGATCACGTGACTGATCATGCACTGATCACGTGGCTATCATGCACTGATCACGTGGCTGATCATGCACTGATCACGTAACTGATCATGCACTGATCACGTGACTCATGCACTGATCACGTGACTGATCATGCACTGATCACGTGACTGATCATGCACTGATCACGTGGCTATCATGCACTGATCACGTGGCTGATCATGCACTGATCACGTGACTGATCATGCACTGATCACGTGGCTGATCATGCACTGATCACGTGACTGATCATGCACTGATCACGTGGCTATCATGCACTGATCACGTGGCTGATCATGCACTGATCACGTGGCTGATCATGCACTGTCACGTGACTGATCATGCACTGATCACGTGTCATCATGCACTGATCACGTGGCTGATCATGCACTGATCACGTGACTGATCATGCACTGATCACGTGGCTATCATGCACTGATCACGTGGCTGATCATGCACTGATCACGTGGCTACCATGCACTGATCACGTGACTGATCATGCACTGATCACGTGGCTATCATGCACTGATCACGTGACTGATCATGCACTGATCACGTCTGATCATGCACTGATCACGTGACTGATCATGCACTGATCACGTGGATGATCATGCACTGATCACGTGACTGATCATGCACTGATCACGTGGCTGATCATGCACTGATCACGTGACTGATCATGCACTGATCACGTGGCTATCATGCACTGATCACGTGGCTGATCATGCACTGATCACGTAGCTATCATGCACTGATCACGTGACTGATCATGCACTGATCACGTAACTGATCATGCACTGATCACGTGACTGATCATGCACTGATCACGTGACTGATCATGCACTGATCACGTGGCTATCATGCACTGATCACGTGGCTGATCATGCACTGATCACGTAGCTATCATGCACTGATCACGTGACTGATCATGCACTGATCACGTGACTGATCATGCACTGATCACGTGGCTGATCATGCACTGATCACGCAGCTATCATGCACTGATCACGTGACTGATCATGCACTGATCACGTAACTGATCATGCACTGATCACGTGGCTGATCATGCACTGATCACGTGACTGATCATGCACTGATCACGTGGCTATCATGCACTGATCACGTGGCTGATCATGCACTGATCACGCAGCTATCATGCACTGATCACGTGACTGATCATGCACTGATCACGTAATTGATCATGCACTGATCACGTGGCTGATCATGCACTGATCACGTGGCTGATCATGCACTGATCACGTGACTGATCATGCACTGATCACGTGACTGATCATGCACTGATCACGTGGCTATCATGCACTGATCACGTGGCTGATCATGCACTGATCACGCAGCTGATCATGCACTGATCACGTGACTGATCATGCACTGATCACGTGGCTATCATGCACTGATCACGTGGCTGATCATGCAATGATCACGTGGCTATCATGCACTGATCACGTGACTGATCATGCACTGATCACGTGGCTATCATGCACTGATCACGTGGCTGATCATGCACTGATCACGTGGCTGATCATGCACTGATCACGTGACTGATCATGCACTGATCACGTGCTATCATGCACTGATCACGTGACTGATCATGCACTGATCACGTGGCTGATCATGCACTGATCACGTGGCTATCATGCACTGATCACGTGGCTGATCATGCACTGATACCGTGACTGAGCATGGACTGATCACATGACTATCATGTAGTGATCACGTGACTTAATGGCGCTGATCATGTGACTGATCATGCGCTGATCATGTTTGCTATCATACACTGATCATGTGCCTCTGGAGGCAATAAACAAAGAGCTGAGTAGGCACGAATCAAACAGTCAGCAGGCAATAATCATGGAACTCAGCTGTGAGGAATCATGCTGCTCAGCTGGCAATAATCAAGCAGCTGAGCAGGCAGGAATTACGCAGCACAGCTGGCAATTGTCAAGCAGATGACAGGCAGGAATCGTGCAGCTCAGCTGGCAATTGTCAAGCAGATGAGCAGACAGTAATCACGCAGCTCAGCAGGCCCTGATCACGTGACTGAGCATGCACTGTTCACGTGGCTGATCATACACTGATCACGTGAATGATCATGCACTGATCACGTGGCTATCATGCACTGATCACGTGGCTGATCATGCACTGATCACGTGGCTGATCATGCACTGATCACGTGGCTGATCATGCACTGATCACGTGACTGATCATGCACTGATCACGTGGCTATCATGCACTGATCACGTGGCTGATCATGCACTGATCACGGACTGATCATGCACTGATCATGGCGCTATCATGCACTGATACATGACTCACATGCACTGATCACGTGGCTGATCATGCACTGATCACGTGACTGATCATGCACTGATCACGTGACTGATCATGCACTGATCACGTGGCTGATCATGCACTGATCACGTGGCTATCATGCACTGATCACGTGGCTGATCATGCACTGATCACGTGGCTATCATGCACTGATCACGTGGCTGATCATACTGATCACGTGACTGATCATGCACTGATCACGTGGCTGATCATGCACTGATCACGTGACTGATCATGCACTGATCACGTGGCTGATCATGCACTGATCACGTGACTGATCATGCACTGATCACGTGGCTGATCATGCACTGATCACGTGACTGATCATGCACTGATCACGTGGCACTCATGCACTGATCACGTGGCTGATCATGCACTGATCACGTGACTGATCATGCACTGATCACGTGGCTATCATGCACTGATCACGTGGCTGATCATGCAATGATCACGTAGCTACCATGCACTGGTCACGTGACTGATCATGCACTGATCACGTAAATGATCATGCACTGATCAGTGACTGATCATGCACTGATCACGTGACTGATCATGCACTGATCACGTGGCTATCATGCACTGATCACGTGGCTGATCATGCACTGATCACGTAATTGATCATGCACTGATCACGTGATTCATGCACTGATCACGTGACTGATCATGCACTGATCACGTGACTGATCATGCACTGATCACGTGGCTATCATGCACTGATCACGTGGCTGATCATGCACTGATCACGTGTCTGATCATGCACTGATCACGTGGCTGATCATGCACTGATCACGTGACTGATCATGCACTGATCACGTGGCTATCATGCACTGATCACGTGGCTGATCATGCACTGATCACGTGGCTGATCACACACTGTCACGTGACTGATCATGCACTGATCACGTGGCACTCATGCACTGATCACGTGGCTGATCATACACTGATCACGTAACTGATCATGCACTGATCACGTGGCTATCATGCACTGATCACGTGGCTGATCATGCAATGATCACGTGGCTACCATATACTGATCACGTGACTGATCATGCACTGATCACGTAAATGATCATGCACTGATCAGTGACTGATCATGCACTGATCACGTGACTGATCATGCACTGATCACGTGGCTATCATGCACTGATCACGTGGCTGATCATGCAATGATCACGTAGCATCATGTACTGGTCACGTGACTGATCATGCACTGATCACGTAATTGATCATGCACTGATCACGTGACTCATCATGCACTGATCACGTGGCTGATCACACACTATCACGTGACTGATCATGCACTGATCACGTGGCTATCATGCACTGATCACGTGGCTGATCATGCACTGATCACGCAGCTATCATGCACTGATCACGTGACTGATCATGCACTGATCACGTGGCTGATCATGCACTGATCACGTGACTGATCATGCACTGATCACGTGACTGATCATGCACTGATCACGTGGCTATCATGCACTGATCACGTGGCTGATCATGCACTGATCACGTGCTCATGCACTGATCACGTGACTGATCATGCACTGATCACGTAATTGATCATGCACTGATCACGTGGCTGATCATGCACTGATCACGTGACTGATCATGCACTGATCACGTGACTGATCATGCACTGATCACGTGGCTATCATGCACTGATCACGTGGCTGATCATGCACTGATCACGTGCCTGATCATGCACTGATCACATGACTGATCATGCACTGATCACGTGACTGATCATGCACTGATCACGTGGCTATCATGCACTGATCACGTGGCTGATCATGCACTGATCACGTAGCTACCATGTACTGTCACGTGACTGATCATGCACTGATCACGTGACTGATCATGCACTGATCACGTGGCTATCATGCACTGATCACGTGACTGATCATGCACTGATCACGAATGTCATGCACTGATCACGTGGCTATCATGCACTGATCACGTGGCTGATCATGCACTGATCACGTGACTGATCATGCACTGATCACGTGGCTATCATGCACTGATCACGTGGCTGATCATGCACTGATCACGTGACTGATCATGCACTGATCATGGGCTATCATGCACTGATACATGACTGACATGCACTGATCACGTGGCTGATCATGCACTGATCACGTGACTGATCATGCACTGATCACGTGACTGATCATGCACTGATCACGTGGCTGATCATGCACTGATCACGTGGCTATCATGCACTGATCACGTGGCTGATCATGCACTGATCACGTGGCTATCATGCACTGATCACGTGGCTGATCATACTGATCACGTGACTGATCATGCACTGATCACGTGGCTGATCATGCACTGATCACGTGACTGATCATGCACTGATCACGTGGCTATCATGCACTGATCACGTGGCTATCATGCACTGATCACGTGGCTGATCATGCACTGATCACGTAGCTATCATGCACTGATCACGTGACTGATCATGCACTGATCACGTGGCTGATCATGCACTGATCACGTGACTGATCATGCACTGATCACGTGACTGATCATGCACTGATCACGTGGCTATCATGCACTGATCACGTGACTGATCATGCACTGATCACATGACTGATCATGCACTGATCACGTGGCTTATCATGCACTGATCATGTGACTGATCATGCACTGATCATGTTTGGTATCATACACTGATCATGTGCCTCTGGAGGCAATGAACAAAGAGCTGAGTAGGCAGGAATCAGTCAGCAGGCTATAATCATGGAACTCAGCTCTGAGAAATCATGCTGCTCAGCTGGCAATAATCAAGCGATGAGCAGGCAGGAATTACGCACACAGGTGGCAATTGTCAATGAGATGACAGGCAGGAATCGTGCAGCTCAGCTGGCAATTGTCAAGCAGATGAGCAGACAGTAATCACGCAGCTCAGCAGGCCCTGATCACGTGACTGAGCATGCACTGTTCACGTGGCTGATCATACACTGATCACGTGACTGATCATGCACTGATCACGTGACTGATCATGCACTGATCACGTGGCTATCATGCACTGATCACGTGGCTGACATGCACTGATCACGTGCCTGATCATGCACTGATCACGTGGCTATCATGCACTGATCACGTGGCTGATCATGCACTGATCACGTGGCTATCATGCACTGATCACGTGACTGATCATGCACTGATCACGTGGCTGATCATGCACTGATCACGTGGCTGATCATGCACTGATCACGTGACTGATCATGCACTGATCACGTGGCTGATCATGCACTGATCACGTGGCTGATCATGCAATGATCACGTAGCTACCATGTACTGGTCACGTGACTGATCATGCACTGATCACGTGACTGATCATGCACTGATCACGTGGCTGATCATGCACTGATCACGTGACTGATCATGCACTGATCACGTGACTGATCATGCACTGATCACGTGGCTATCATGCACTGATCACGTGGCTGATCATGCACTGATCACGTAGCTACCATGTACTGGTCACATGACTGATCATGCACTGATCACGTGATTGATCATGCACTGATCACGTGGCTTATCATGCACTGATCATGTGACTGATCATGTGCTGATCATGTTTGCTGTCATACACTGATCATGTGCCTCTGGAGGCAATGAACAAAGAGCTGAGTAGGCACGAATCAGTCAGCAGGCTATAATCATGGAACTCAGCTCTGAGAAATCATGCTGCTCAGCTGGCAATAATCAAGCAGCTGAGCAGGCAGGAATTATGCAGCACAGGTGGCAATTGTCAAGCAGATGACAGGCAGGAATCGTGCAGCTCAGCTGGCAATTGTCAAGCAGATGAGCAGACAGTAATCACGCAGCTCAGCAGGCCCTGATCACGTGACTGAGCATGCACTGTTCACGTGGCTGATCATACACTGATCACGTGACTGATCATGCACTGATCACGTGGCTATCATGCACTGATCACGTGACTGATCATGCACTGATCACGTAATTGTATGCACTGATCACGTGGCTATCATGCACTGATCACGTGACTGATCATGCACTGATCACGTGGCTATCATGCACTGATCACGTGGCTGATCATGCACTGATCACGGGACTGATCATGCACTGATCACGGGCTATCATGCACTGACTGCATGACCCCACATGCACTGATCACGTGGCTGATCATGCACTGATCACGTGACTGATCATGCACTGATCACGTGACTGATCATGCACTGATCACGTGGCTGATCATGCACTGATCACGTGGCTGATCATGCACTGATCACGTGGCTGATCATGCACTGATCACGTGGCTATCATGCACTGATCACGTGGCTGATCATGCACTGATCACGTAGCTACCATGCACTGATCACGTGACTGATCATGCACTGATCACGTAAATGATCATGCACTGATCACGTGACTGATCATGCACTGATCACGTGACTGATCATGCACTGATCACGTGGCTATCATGCACTGATCACGTGGCTGATCATGCACTGATCACGTAGCAACCATGTACTGGTCACGTGACTGATCATGCACTGATCACGTAATTGATCATGCACTGATCACGTGACTGATCATGCACTGATCACGTGGCTGATCACACACGATCACGTGACTGATCATGCACTGATCACGTGGCTATCATGCACTGATCACGTGGCTATCATGCACTGATCACGTGCTATCATGCACTGATCACGTGGCTGATCACACACTGATCACGTGACTGATCATGCACTGATCACGTGGCTATCATGCACTGATCACGTGGCTGATCATGCACTGATCACGTAGCTACCATGTACTGATCACGTGACTGATCATGCACTGATCACGTAATTGATCATGCACTGATCACGTGACTGATCATGCACTGATCACGTGGCTGATCATGCACTGATCACGTGGCTGATCATGCACTGATCACGTGACTGATCATGCACTGATCACGTGGCTATCATGCACTGATCACGTGGCTGATCATGCATGATCACGCAGCTATCATGCACTGATCACGTGACTGATCATGCACTGATCACGTGGCTGATCATGCACTGATCACGTGGCTGATCATGCACTGATCACGTGACTGATCATGCACTGATCACGTGGCTGATCATGCACTGATCACGTGGCTGATCATGCAATGATCACGTAGCTACCATGTACTGGTCACGTGACTGATCATGCACTGATCACGTGACTGATCATGCACTGATCACGTGGCTGATCATGCACTGATCACGTGACTGATCATGCACTGATCACGTGACTGATCATGCACTGATCACGTGGCTATCATGCACTGATCACGTGGCTGATCATGCACTGATCACGTGGCTATCATGCACTGATCACGTGACTGATCATGCACTGATCACGTGACTGATCATGCACTGATCACGTGGCTTATCATGCACTGATCATGTGACTGATCATGCGCTGATCATGTTTGCTATCATACACTGATCATGTGCCTCTGGAGGCAATGAACAAAGAGCTGAGTAGGCACGAATCAGTCAGCAGGCAATAATCATGGAACTCAGCTGTGAGAAATCATGCTGCTCAGCTGGCAATAATCAAGCAGCTGAGCAGGCAGGAATTATGCAGCACAGCTGGCAATTGTCAAGCAGATGACAGGCAGGAATCGTGCAGCTCAGCTGGCAATTGTCAAGCAGATGAGCAGACAGTAATCACGCAGCTCAGCAGGCCCTGATCACGTGACTGAGCATGCACTGTTCACGTGGCTGATCATACACTGATCACGTGACTGATCATGCACTGATCACGTGGCTATCATGCACTGATCACGTGATTGATCATGCACTGATCACGTAATTGTATGCACTGATCACGTGGCTGATCATGCACTGATCACGTGACTGATCATGCACTGATCACGTGGCTATCATGCACTGATCACGTGGCTGATCATGCACTGATCACGGGACTGATCATGCACTGATCACGGCGCTATCATGCACTGACTGCATGACTGCACATGCACTGATCACGTGGCTGATCATGCACTGATCACGTGACTGATCATGCACTGATCACGTGACTGATCATGCACTGATCACGTGGCTGATCATGCACTGATCACGTGGCTATCATGCACTGATCACGTGGCTGATCATGCACTGATCACGTGGCTATCATGCACTGCTCACGTGGCTGATCATGCAATGATCACGTAGCTACCATATACTGGTCACGTGACTGATCATGCACTGATCACGTAAATGATCATGCACTGATCACGTGACTGATCATGCACTGATCACGTGACTGATCATGCACTGATCACGTGGCTATCATGCACTGATCACGTGGCTGATCATGCAATGATCACGTAGCAACCATGTACTGGTCACGTGACTGATCATGCACTGATCACGTAATTGATCATGCACTGATCACGTGGCTGATCATGCACTGATCACGTGGCTGATCACACACGATCACGTGACTGATCATGCACTGATCACGTGGCTATCATGCACTGATCACGTGGCTATCATGCACTGATCACGTGCATATCATGCACTGATCACGTGGCTGATCACACACTGATCACGTGACTGATCATGCACTGATCACGTGGCTATCATGCACTGATCACGTGGCTGATCATGCACTGATCACGTAGCTACCATGCACTGATCACGTGACTGATCATGCACTGATCACGTGACTGATCATGCACTGATCACGTGGCTGATCATGCACTGATCACGTGGCTATCATGCACTATCACGTGGCTGATCATGCAATGATCATGTAGCTACCATGTACTGGTCACGTGACTGATCATGCACTGATCACGTGACTGATCATGCACTGATCACGTGGCTATCATGCACTGATCACGTGGCTGATCATGCACTGATCACGTGCCTGATCATGCACTGATCACGTGACTGATCATGCACTGATCACGTGCAATCATGCACTGATCACGTGGCTGATCATGCACTGATCACGTGGCTATCATGCACTGATCACGTGGCTATCATGCACTGATCACGTGGCTGATCATGCACTGATACCGTGACTGAGCATGGACTGATCACATGACTATCATGTAGTGATCACGTGACTTAATGGCGCTGATCATGTGACTGATCATGCGCTGATCATGTTTGCTATCATACACTGATCATGTGCCTCTGGAGGCAATAAACAAAGAGCTGAGTAGGCACGAATCAAACAGTCAGCAGGCAATAATCATGGAACTCAGCTGTGAGGAATCATGCTGCTCAGCTGGCAATAATCAAGCAGCTGAGCAGGCAGGAATTACGCAGCACAGCTGGCAATTGTCAAGCAGATGACAGGCAGGAATCATGCAGCTCAGCTGGCAATTGTCAAGCAGATGAGCAGACAGTAATCACGCAGCTCAGCAGGCCCTGATCACGTGACTGAGCATGCACTGTTCACGTGGCTGATCATACACTGATCACGTGATTGATCATGCACTGATCACTTGGATATCATGCACTGATCACGTGGCTGATCATACACTGTTCACGTGTCTGATCATGCACTGATCACGTGGCTGATCATGCACTGATCACGTGGCTGATCATGCACTGATCACGTGGCTATCATGCACTGATCACGTGGCTGATCATGCACTGATCACGTGGCTATCATGCACTGATCACGTGACTGATCATGCACTGATCACGTGGCTGATCATGCACTGATCACGTGACTGATCATGCACTGATCACGTGACTGATCATGCACTGATCACGTGGCTATCATGCACTGATCACGTGGCTGATCATGCACTGATCACGCAGCTACCATGTACTGGTCACGTGACTGATCATGCACTGATCACGTAATTGATCATGCACTGATCACGTGGCTGATCATGCACTGATCACGTGACTGATCATGCACTGATCACGTGACTGATCATGCACTGATCACGTGGCTATCATGCACTGATCACGTGGCTGATCATGCACTGATCACGTGCCTGATCATGCACTGATCACATGACTGATCATGCACTGATCACGTGACTGATCATGCACTGATCACGTGGCTATCATGCACTATCACGTGGCTGATCATGCAATGATCACGTAGCTACCATGTACTGGTCACGTGACTGATCATGCACTGATCACGTGACTGATCATGCACTGATCACGTGGCTATCATGCACTGATCACGTGGCTGATCATGCACTGATCACGTGCCTGATCATGCACTGATCACGTGACTGATCATGCACTGATCACGTAGCAATCATGCACTGATCACGTGGCTGATCATGCACTGATCACGTGGCTATCATGCACTGATCACGTGGCTATCATGCACTGATCACGTGGCTGATCATGCACTGATACCGTGACTGAGCATGGACTGATCACATGACTATCATGTAGTGATCACGTGACTTAATGGCGCTGATCATGTGACTGATCATGCGCTGATCATGTTTGCTATCATACACTGATCATGTGCCTCTGGAGGCAATAAACAAAGAGCTGAGTAGGCATGAATCAAACAGTCAGCAGGCAATAATCATGGAACTCAGCTGTGAGGAATCATGCTGCTCAGCTGGCAATAATCAAGCAGCTGAGCAGGCAGGAATTACACAGCACAGCTGGCAATTGTCAAGCAGATGACAGGCAGGAATCATGCAGCTCAGCTGGCAATTGTCAAGCAGATGAGCAGACAGTAATCACGCAGCTCAGCAGGCCCTGATCACGTGACTGAGCATGCACTGATCACGTGGCTGATCATGCACTGATCACGTGGCTGATCATGCACTGATCACGTGGCTATCATGCACTGATCACGTGACTGATCATGCACTGATCACGTGTCTGATCATGCACTGATCACGTGGCTGATCATACACTGATCACGTAACTGATCATGCACTGATCACGTGGCTGATCATGCACTGATCACGTGGCTGATCATGCACTGATCACGTAGCTATCATGCACTGGTCACGTGACTGATCATGCACTGATCACGTAACTGATCATGCACTGATCACGTGGCTGATCATGCACTGATCACGTGACTGATCATGCACTGATCACGTGACTGATCATGCACTGATCACGTGGCTATCATGCACTGATCACGTGGCTGATCATGCACTGATCACGTAGCTACCATGTACTGGTCACGTGACTGATCATGCACTGATCACGTAACTGATCATGCACTGATCACGTGGCTTATCATGCACTGATCATGTGACTGATCATGTGCTGATCATGTTTGGTATCATACACTGATCATGTGCATCTGGAGGCAATGAACAAAGAGCTGAGTAGGCACGAATCAGTCAGCAGGCTATAATCATGGAACTCAGCTCTGAGAAATCATGCTGCTCAGCTGGCAATAATCAAGCAGCTGAGCAGGCAGGAATTATGCAGCACAGGTGGCAATTGTCAAGCAGATGACAGGCAGGAATCGTGCAGCTCAGCTGGCAATTGTCAAGCAGATGAGCAGACAGTAATCACGCAGCTCAGCAGGCCCTGATCACGTGACTGAGCATGCACTGTTCACGTGGCTGATCACACACTATCACGTGACTGATCATGCACTGATCACGTGGCTATCATGCACTGATCACGTGATTGATCATGCACTGATCACGTAATTGTCATGCACTGATCACGTGGCTGATCATGCACTGATCACGTGACTGATCATGCACTGATCACGTGGCTATCATGCACTGATCACGTGGCTGATCATGCACTGATCACGGGACTGATCATGCACTGATCACGGGCTATCATGCACTGACTGCATGACCCCACATGCACTGATCACGTGGATGATCATGCACTGATCACGTGACTGATCATGCACTGATCACGTGACTGATCATGCACTGATCACGTGGCTGATCATGCACTGATCACGTGGCTGATCATGCACTGATCACGTGGCTGATCATGCACTGATCACGTGGCTATCATGCACTGATCACGTGGCTGATCATGCACTGATCACGTAGCTATCATGCACTGATCACGTGACTGATCATGCACTGATCACGTGGCTGATCATGCACTGATCACGTGACTGATCATGCACTGATCACGTGACTGATCATGCACTGATCACGTGGCTATCATGCACTGATCACGTGGCTGATCATGCACTGATCACGTAGCTACCATGTACTGATCACGTGACTGATCATGCACTGATCACGTAATTGATCATGCACTGATCACGTGACTGATCATGCACTGATCACGTGGCTGATCATGCACGATCACGTGACTGATCATGCACTGATCACGTGGCTATCATGCACTGATCACGTGGCTATCATGCACTGATCACGTGCTATCATGCACTGATCACGTGGCTGATCATGCACTGATCACGTGACTGATCATGCACTGATCACGTGGCTATCATGCACTGATCACGTGGCTGATCATGCACTGATCACGTAGCTATCATGCACTGATCACGTGACTGATCATGCACTGATCACGTGACTGATCATGCACTGATCACGTGGCTGATCATGCACTGATCACGTGGCTATCATGCACTACTCACGTGGCTGATCATGCAATGATCACGTAGCTACCATGTACTGGTCACGTGACTGATCATGCACTGATCACGTGACTGATCATGCACTGATCACGTGGCTATCATGCACTGATCACGTGGCTGATCATGCACTGATCACGTGCCTGATCATGCACTGATCACGTGACTGATCATGCACTGATCACGTAGCAATCATGCACTGATCACGTGGCTGATCATGCACTGATCACGTGGCTATCATGCACTGATCACGTGGCTATCATGCACTGATCACGTGGCTGATCATGCACTGATACCGTGACTGAGCATGGACTGATCACATGACTATCATGTAGTGATCACGTGACTTAATGGCGCTGATCATGTGACTGATCATGCGCTGATCATGTTTGCTATCATACACTGATCATGTGCCTCTGGAGGCAATAAACAAAGAGCTGAGTAGGCATGAATCAAACAGTCAGCAGGCAATAATCATGGAACTCAGCTGTGAGGAATCATGCTGCTCAGCTGGCAATAATCAAGCAGCTGAGCAGGCAGGAATTACACAGCACAGCTGGCAATTGTCAAGCAGATGACAGGCAGGAATCATGCAGCTCAGCTGGCAATTGTCAAGCAGATGAGCAGACAGTAATCACGCAGCTCAGCAGGCCCTGATCACGTGACTGAGCATGCACTGATCACGTGGCTGATCATGCACTGATCACGTGGCTGATCATGCACTGATCACGTGGCTATCATGCACTGATCACGTGACTGATCATGCACTGATCACGTGTCTGATCATGCACTGATCACGTGGCTGATCATGCACTGATCACGTGACTGATCATGCACTGATCACGTGGCTGATCATGCACTGATCACGTGGCTGATCATGCACTGATCACGTGGCTACCATGCACTGGTCACGTGACTGATCATGCACTGATCACGTGACTGATCATGCACTGATCACGTGGCTGATCATGCACTGATCACGTGACTGATCATGCACTGATCACGTGACTGATCATGCACTGATCACGTGGCTATCATGCACTGATCACGTGGCTGATCATGCACTGATCACGTAGCTATCATGCACTGATCACGTGACTGATCATGCACTGATCACGTGACTGATCATGCACTGATCACGTGGCTTATCATGCACTGATCATGTGACTGATCATGTGCTGATCATGTTTGGTATCATACACTGATCATGTGCCTCTGGAGGCAATGAACAAAGAGCTGAGTAGGCACGAATCAGTCAGCAGGCTATAATCATGGAACTCAGCTCTGAGAAATCATGCTGCTCAGCTGGCAATAATCAAGCAGCTGAGCAGGCAGGAATTATGCAGCACAGGTGGCAATTGTCAAGCAGATGACAGGCAGGAATCGTGCAGCTCAGCTGGCAATTGTCAAGCAGATGAGCAGACAGTAATCACGCAGCTCAGCAGGCCCTGATCACGTGACTGAGCATGCACTGTTCACGTGGCTGATCATACACTGATCACGTGACTGATCATGCACTGATCACGTGGCTATCATGCACTGATCACGTGATTGATCATGCACTGATCACGTAATTGTCATGCACTGATCACGTGGCTGATCATGCACTGATCACGTGACTGATCATGCACTGATCACGTGGCTATCATGCACTGATCACGTGGCTGATCATGCACTGATCACGGGACTGATCATGCACTGATCACGGCGCTATCATGCACTGACTGCATGACTCCACATGCACTGATCACGTGGCTGATCATGCACTGATCACGTGACTGATCATGCACTGATCACGTGACTGATCATGCACTGATCACGTGGCTGATCATGCACTGATCACGTGGCTATCATGCACTGATCACGTGGCTGATCATGCACTGATCACGTGGCTATCATGCACTGATCACGTGGCTGATCATGCACTGATCACGTAGCTACCATGCACTGGTCACGTGACTGATCATGCACTGATCACGTAAATGATCATGCACTGATCACGTGACTGATCATGCACTGATCACGTGACTGATCATGCACTGATCACGTGGCTATCATGCACTGATCACGTGGCTGATCATGCACTGATCACGTAGCAACCATGTACTGATCACGTGACTGATCATGCACTGATCACGTAATTGATCATGCACTGATCACGTGACTGATCATGCACTGATCACGTGGCTGATCACACACGATCACGTGACTGATCATGCACTGATCACGTGGCTATCATGCACTGATCACGTGGCTATCATGCACTGATCACGTGCTATCATGCACTGATCACGTGGCTGATCACACACTGATCACGTGACTGATCATGCACTGATCACGTGGCTATCATGCACTGATCACGTGGCTGATCATGCACTGATCACGTAGCTACCATGCACTGATCACGTGACTGATCATGCACTGATCACGTGACTGATCATGCACTGATCACGTGGCTGATCATGCACTGATCACGTGGCTATCATGCACTATCACGTGGCTGATCATGCAATGATCATGTAGCTACCATGTACTGGTCACGTGACTGATCATGCACTGATCACGTGACTGATCATGCACTGATCACGTGGCTATCATGCACTGATCACGTGGCTGATCATGCACTGATCACGTGCCTGATCATGCACTGATCACGTGACTGATCATGCACTGATCACGTAGCAATCATGCACTGATCACGTGGCTGATCATGCACTGATCACGTGGCTGATCATGCACTGATCACGTGGCTATCATGCACTGATCACGTGGCTGATCATGCACTGATACCGTGACTGAGCATGGACTGATCACATGACTATCATGTAGTGATCACGTGACTTAATGGCGCTGATCATGTGACTGATCATGCACTGATCATGTTTGCTATCATACACTGATCATGTGCCTCTGGAGGCAATAAACAAAGAGCTGAGTAGGCATGAATCAAACAGTCAGCAGGCAATAATCATGGAACTCAGGTGTGAGGAATCATGCTGCTCACCTGGCAATAATCAAGCAGCTGAGCAGGCAGGAATTACACAGCACAGCTGGCAATTGTCAAGCAGATGACAGGCAGGAATCATGCAGCTCAGCTGGCAATTGTCAAGCAGATGAGCAGACAGTAATCACGCAGCTCAGCAGGCCCTGATCACGTGACTGAGCATGCACTGTTCACGTGGCTGATCATACACTGATCACGTGATTGATCATGCACTGATCACGTGGATATCATGCACTGATCACGTGGCTGATCATACACTGATCACGTGTCTGATCATGCACTGATCACGTGACTGATCATGCACTGATCACGTGGCTATCATGCACTGATCACGTGGCTGATCATGCACTGATCACGTGGCTATCATGCACTGATCACGTGACTGATCATGCACTGATCACGTGACTGATCATGCACTGATCACGTGGCTGATCATGCACTGATCACGTGGCTATCATGCACTGCTCACGTGGCTGATCATGCAATGATCACGTAGCTACCATGTACTGGTCACGTGACTGATCATGCACTGATCACGTGACTGATCATGCACTGATCACGTGGCTATCATGCACTGATCACGTGGCTGATCATGCACTGATCACGTGACTGATCATGCACTGATCACGTGACTGATCATGCACTGATCACGTAGCAATCATGCACTGATCACGTGGCTGATCATGCACTGATCACGTGGTGATCATGCACTGATCACGTGGCTATCATGCACTGATCACGTGGCTGATCATGCACTGATACCGTGACTGAGCATGGACTGATCACATGACTAGCATGTAGTGATCACGTGACTTAATGGTGCTGATCATGTGACTGATCATGCGCTGATCATGTTTGCTATCATACACTGATCATGTGCCTCTGGAGGCAATAAACAAAGAGCTGAGTAGGCATGAATCAAACAGTCAGCAGGCAATAATCATGGAACTCAGGTGTGAGGAATCATGCTGCTCACCTGGCAATAATCAAGCAGCTGAGCAGGCAGGAATTACACAGCACAGCTGGCAATTGTCAAGCAGATGACAGGCAGGAATCATGCAGCTCAGCTGGCAATTGTCAAGCAGATGAGCAGACAGTAATCACGCAGCTCAGCAGGCCCTGATCACGTGACTGAGCATGCACTGTTCACGTGGCTGATCATACACTGATCACGTGACTGATCATGCACTGATCACGTGGATATCATGCACTGATCACGTGGCTGATCATACACTGATCACGTGTCTGATCATGCACTGATCACGTGGCTGATCATGCACTGATCACGTGGCTGATCATGCACTGATCACGTGGCTATCATGCACTGATCACGTGGCTGATCATGCACTGATCACGCAGCTATCATGCACTGATCACGTGACTGATCATGCACTGATCACGTGGCTGATCATGCACTGATCACGTGACTGATCATGCACTGATCACGTGACTGATCATGCACTGATCACGTGGCTATCATGCACTGATCACGTGGCTGATCATGCACTGATCACGCAGCTACCATGCACTGATCACGTGACTGATCATGCACTGATCACGTAATTGATCATGCACTGATCACGTGGCTGATCATGCACTGATCACGTGACTGATCATGCACTGATCACGTGACTGATCATGCACTGATCACGTGGCTATCATGCACTGATCACGTGGCTGATCATGCACTGATCACGTGCCTGATCATGCACTGATCACGTGACTGATCATGCACTGATCACGTGACTGATCATGCACTGATCACGTGGCTATCATGCACTATCACGTGGCTGATCATGCAATGATCACGTAGCTACCATGTACTGGTCACGTGACTGATCATGCACTGATCACGTGACTGATCATGCACTGATCACGTGGCTATCATGCACTGATCACGTGGCTGATCATGCACTGATCACGTGCCTGATCATGCACTGATCACGTGACTGATCATGCACTGATCACGTAGCAATCATGCACTGATCACGTGGCTGATCATGCACTGATCACGTGGCTATCATGCACTGATCACGTGGCTATCATGCACTGATCACGTGGCTGATCATGCACTGATACCGTGACTGAGCATGGACTGATCACATGACTATCATGTAGTGATCACGTGACTTAATGGCGCTGATCATGTGACTGATCATGCGCTGATCATGTTTGCTATCATACACTGATCATGTGCCTCTGGAGGCAATAAACAAAGAGCTGAGTAGGCATGAATCAAACAGTCAGCAGGCAATAATCATGGAACTCAGGTGTGAGGAATCATGCTGCTCAGCTGGCAATAATCAAGCAGCTGAGCAGGCAGGAATTACACAGCACAGCTGGCAATTGTCAAGCAGATGACAGGCAGGAATCATGCAGCTCAGCTGGCAATTGTCAAGCAGATGAGCAGACAGTAATCACGCAGCTCAGCAGGCCCTGATCACGTGACTGAGCATGCACTGATCACGTGGCTGATCATGCACTGATCACGTGGCTGATCATGCACTGATCACGTGGCTATCATGCACTGATCACGTGACTGATCATGCACTGATCACGTGTCTGATCATGCACTGATCACGTGGCTGATCATGCACTGATCACGTAACTGATCATGCACTGATCACGTGGCTGATCATGCACTGATCACGTGGCTGATCATGCACTGATCACGTGGCTACCATGCACTGGTCACGTGACTGATCATGCACTGATCACGTGACTGATCATGCACTGATCACGTGGCTGATCATGCACTGATCACGTGACTGATCATGCACTGATCACGTGACTGATCATGCACTGATCACGTGGCTATCATGCACTGATCACGTGGCTGATCATGCACTGATCACGTAGCTACCATGTACTGGTCACGTGACTGATCATGCACTGATCACGTAACTGATCATGCACTGATCACGTGGCTTATCATGCACTGATCATGTGACTGATCATGCACTGATCATGTTTGGTGTCATACACTGATCATGTGCATCTGGAGGCAATGAACAAAGAGCTGAGTAGGCACGAATCAGTCAGCAGGCTATAATCATGGAACTCAGCTCTGAGAAATCATGCTGCTCAGCTGGCAATAATCAAGCAGATGAGCAGGCAGGAATTATGCAGCACAGGTGGCAATTGTCAAGCAGATGACAGGCAGGAATCGTGCAGCTCAGCTGGCAATTGTCAAGCAGATGAGCAGACAGTAATCACGCAGCTCAGCAGGCCCTGATCACGTGACTGAGCATGCACTGTTCACGTGGCTGATCACACACTGATCACGTGACTGATCATGCACTGATCACGTGGCTATCATGCACTGATCACGTGATTGATCATGCACTGATCACGTAATTGTCATGCACTGATCACGTGGCTATCATGCACTGATCACGTGACTGATCATGCACTGATCACGTGGCTATCATGCACTGATCACGTGGCTGATCATGCACTGATCACGGGACTGATCATGCACTGATCACGGGCTATCATGCACTGACTGCATGACTCCACATGCACTGATCACGTGGCTGATCATGCACTGATCACGTGACTGATCATGCACTGATCACGTGACTGATCATGCACTGATCACGTGGCTGATCATGCACTGATCACGTGGCTATCATGCACTGATCACGTGGCTGATCATGCACTGATCACGTGGCTATCATGCACTGATCACGTGGCTGATCATGCACTGATCACGTAGCTACCATGCACTGATCACGTGACTGATCATGCACTGATCACGTAACTGATCATGCACTGATCACGTGACTGATCATGCACTGATCACGTGACTGATCATGCACTGATCACGTGGCTATCATGCACTGATCACGTGGCTGATCATGCACTGATCACGTAGCTACCATGTACTGATCACGTGACTGATCATGCACTGATCACGTAATTGATCATGCACTGATCACGTGACTGATCATGCACTGATCACGTGGCTGATCACACACGATCACGTGACTGATCATGCACTGATCACGTGGCTATCATGCACTGATCACGTGGCTATCATGCACTGATCACGTGCTATCATGCACTGATCACGTGGCTGATCATGCACTGATCACGTGACTGATCATGCACTGATCACGTGGCTATCATGCACTGATCACGTGGCTGATCATGCACTGATCACGTAGCTACCATGTACTGATCACGTGACTGATCATGCACTGATCACGTAACTGATCATGCACTGATCACGTGGCTGATCATGCACTGATCACGTGGCTGATCATGCACTGATCACGTGACTGATCATGCACTGATCACGTGACTGATCATGCACTGATCACGTGGCTGATCATACACTGATCACGTGACTGATCATGCACTGATCACGTGGCTATCATGCACTGATCACGTGGCTGATCATGCACTGATCACGTAGCTACCATGCACTGATCACGTGACTGATCATGCACTGATCACGTGACTGATCATGCACTGATCACGTGACTGATCATGCACTGATCACGTGACTGATCATGCACTGATCACGTGGCTATCATGCACTGATCACGTGGCTGATCATGCACTGATCACGCAGCTACCATGCACTGATCACGTGACTGATCATGCACTGATCACGTGACTGATCATGCACTGATCACGTGGCTGATCATGCACTGATCACGCAGCTATCATGCACTGATCACGTGACTGATCATGCACTGATCACGTGACTGATCATGCACTGATCACGTGGCTGATCATGCACTGATCACGTGACTGATCATGCACTGATCACGTGGCTATCATGCACTGATCACGTGGCTGATCATGCACTGATCACGCAGCTATCATGCACTGATCACGTGACTGATCATGCACTGATCACGTAATTGATCATGCACTGATCACGTGGCTGATCATGCACTGATCACGTGGCTGATCATGCACTGATCACGTGACTGATCATGCACTGATCACGTGACTGATCATGCACTGATCACGTGGCTATCATGCACTGATCACGTGGCTGATCATGCACTGATCACGCAGCTATCATGCACTGATCACGTGACTGATCATGCACTGATCACGTGGCTATCATGCACTGATCACGTGGCTGATCATGCACTGATCACGTAGCTATCATGCACTGATCACGTGACTGATCATGCACTGATCACGTGGCTATCATGCACTGATCACGTGGCTGATCATGCACTGATCACGTGGCTGATCATGCACTGATCACGTGACTGATCATGCACTGATCACGTGGCTATCATGCACTGATCACGTGGCTGATCATGCACTGATCACGTGGCTGATCATGCACTGATCACGTGGCTGATCATGCACTGATCACGTGGCTGATCATGCACTGATACCGTGACTGAGCATGGACTGATCACATGACTATCATGTAGTGATCACGTGACTTAATGGCGCTGATCATGTGACTGATCATGCGCTGATCATGTTTGCTATCATACACTGATCATGTGCCTCTGGAGGCAATAAACAAAGAGCTGAGTAGGCACGAATCAAACAGTCAGCAGGCAATAATCATGGAACTCAGCTGTGAGGAATCATGCTGCTCAGCTGGCAATAATCAAGCAGCTGAGCAGGCAGGAATTACGCAGCACAGCTGGCAATTGTCAAGCAGATGACAGGCAGGAATCATGCAGCTCAGCTGGCAATTGTCAAGCAGATGAGCAGACAGTAATCACGCAGCTCAGCAGGCCCTGATCACGTGACTGAGCATGCACTGTTCACGTGGCTGATCATACACTGATCACGTGACTGATCATGCACTGATCACGTGGCTATCATGCACTGATCACGTGGCTGATCATGCACTGATCACGTGGCTGATCATGCACTGATCACGTGGCTGATCATGCACTGATCACGTGACTGATCATGCACTGATCACGTGGCTATCATGCACTGATCACGTGGCTGATCATGCACTGATCACGGGACTGATCATGCACTGATCACGGCGCTATCATGCACTGATACATGACTCCACATGCACTGATCACGTGGCTGATCATGCACTGATCACGTGACTGATCATGCACTGATCACGTGACTGATCATGCACTGATCACGTGGCTGATCATGCACTGATCACGTGGCTATCATGCACTGATCACGTGGCTGATCATGCACTGATCACGTGGCTATCATGCACTGATCACGTGGCTGATCATACTGATCACGTGACTGATCATGCACTGATCACGTGGCTGATCATGCACTGATCACGTGACTGATCATGCACTGATCACGTGGCTGATCATGCACTGATCACGTGACTGATCATGCACTGATCACGTGGCTGATCACACACTGATCACGTGACTGATCATGCACTGATCACGTGGCACTCATGCACTGATCACGTGGCTGATCATGCACTGATCACGTGACTGATCATGCACTGATCACGTGGCTATCATGCACTGATCACGTGGCTGATCATGCAATGATCACGTAGCTACCATATACTGGTCACGTGACTGATCATGCACTGATCACGTAAATGATCATGCACTGATCACGTGACTGATCATGCACTGATCACGTGACTGATCATGCACTGATCACGTGGCTATCATGCACTGATCACGTGGCTGATCATGCACTGATCACGTAATTGATCATGCACTGATCACGTGATCATGCACTGATCACGTGACTGATCATGCACTGATCACGTGACTGATCATGCACTGATCACGTGGCTATCATGCACTGATCACGTGGCTGATCATGCACTGATCACGTGTCTGATCATGCACTGATCACGTGGCTGATCATGCACTGATCACGTAACTGATCATGCACTGATCACGTGGCTATCATGCACTGATCACGTGGCTGATCATGCACTGATCACGTGGCTGATCATGCACTGTCACGTGACTGATCATGCACTGATCACGTGGCACTCATGCACTGATCACGTGGCTGATCATACACTGATCACGTAACTGATCATGCACTGATCACGTGGCTATCATGCACTGATCACGTGGCTGATCATGCAATGATCACGTGGCTACCATATACTGATCACGTGACTGATCATGCACTGATCACGTAAATGATCATGCACTGATCACGTGACTGATCATGCACTGATCACGTGACTGATCATGCACTGATCACGTGGCTATCATGCACTGATCACGTGGCTGATCATGCACTGATCACGTAGCATCATGTACTGATCACGTGACTGATCATGCACTGATCACGTAATTGATCATGCACTGATCACGTGACTGATCATGCACTGATCACGTGGCTGATCATCACTGATCACGTGACTGATCATGCACTGATCACGTGGCTATCATGCACTGATCACGTGGCTGATCATGCACTGATCACGCAGCTATCATGCACTGATCACGTGACTGATCATGCACTGATCACGTGGCTGATCATGCACTGATCACGTGACTGATCATGCACTGATCACGTGACTGATCATGCACTGATCACGTGGCTATCATGCACTGATCACGTGGCTGATCATGCACTGATCACGTGCTATCATGCACTGATCACGTGACTGATCATGCACTGATCACGTAATTGATCATGCACTGATCACGTGGCTGATCATGCACTGATCACGTGACTGATCATGCACTGATCACGTGACTGATCATGCACTGATCACGTGGCTATCATGCACTGATCACGTGGCTGATCATGCACTGATCACGTGCCTGATCATGCACTGATCACGTGACTGATCATGCACTGATCACGTGACTGATCATGCACTGATCACGTGGCTATCATGCACTGATCACGTGGCTGATCATGCAATGATCACGTAGCTACCATGTACTGTCACGTGACTGATCATGCACTGATCACGTGACTGATCATGCACTGATCACGTGGCTATCATGCACTGATCACGTGACTGATCATGCACTGATCACGTAATTGTCATGCACTGATCACGTGGCTATCATGCACTGATCACGTGGCTGATCATGCACTGATCACGTGACTGATCATGCACTGATCACGTGGCTATCATGCACTGATCACGTGGCTGATCATGCACTGATCACGGGACTGATCATGCACTGATCATGGCGCTATCATGCACTGATACATGACTGATCATGCACTGATCACGTGGCTGATCATGCACTGATCACGTGACTGATCATGCACTGATCACGTGACTGATCATGCACTGATCACGTGGCTGATCATGCACTGATCACGTGGCTATCATGCACTGATCACGTGGCTGATCATGCACTGATCACGTGGCTATCATGCACTGATCACGTGGCTGATCATACTGATCACGTGGCTGATCATGCACTGATCACGTGGCTGATCATGCACTGATCACGTGACTGATCATGCACTGATCACGTGGCTATCATGCACTGATCACGTGGCTATCATGCACTGATCACGTGGCTGATCATGCACTGATCACGTAGCTATCATGCACTGATCACGTGACTGATCATGCACTGATCACGTGGCTGATCATGCACTGATCACGTGACTGATCATGCACTGATCACGTGACTGATCATGCACTGATCACGTGGCTATCATGCACTGATCACGTGACTGATCATGCACTGATCACATGACTGATCATGCACTGATCACGTGGCTTATCATGCACTGATCATGTGACTGATCATGCACTGATCATGTTTGGTGTCATACACTGATCATGTGCCTCTGGAGGCAATGAACAAAGAGCTGAGTAGGCACGAATCAGTCAGCAGGCTATAATCATGGAACTCAGCTCTGAGAAATCATGCTGCTCAGCTGGCAATAATCAAGCGATGAGCAGGCAGGAATTACGCACACAGGTGGCAATTGTCAAGAGATGACAGGCAGGAATCGTGCAGCTCAGCTGGCAATTGTCAAGCAGATGAGCAGACAGTAATCACGCAGCTCAGCAGGCCCTGATCACGTGACTGAGCATGCACTGTTCACGTGGCTGATCATACACTGATCACGTGACTGATCATGCACTGATCACGTGACTGATCATGCACTGATCACGTGGCTGATCATGCACTGATCACGTGGCTGATCATGCACTGATCACGTGGCTGATCATGCACTGATCACGTGGCTATCATGCACTGATCACGTGGCTGATCATGCACTGATCACGTGGCTATCATGCACTGATCACGTGACTGATCATGCACTGATCACGTGACTGATCATGCACTGATCACGTGGCTGATCATGCACTGATCACGTGACTGATCATGCACTGATCACGTGGCTGATCATGCACTGATCACGTGGCTGATCATGCAATGATCACGTAGCTACCATGTACTGGTCACGTGACTGATCATGCACTGATCACGTGACTGATCATGCACTGATCACGTGGCTGATCATGCACTGATCACGTGACTGATCATGCACTGATCACGTGACTGATCATGCACTGATCACGTGGCTATCATGCACTGATCACGTGGCTGATCATGCACTGATCACGTAGCTACCATGCACTGGTCACGTGACTGATCATGCACTGATCACGTAATTGATCATGCACTGATCACGTGGCTTATCATGCACTGATCATGTGACTGATCATGCGCTGATCATGTTTGGTATCATACACTGATCATGTGCCTCTGGAGGCAATGAACAAAGAGCTGAGTAGGCACGAATCAGTCAGCAGGCTATAATCATGGAACTCAGCTCTGAGAAATCATGCTGCTCAGCTGGCAATAATCAAGCAGCTGAGCAGGCAGGAATTATGCAGCACAGCTGGCAATTGTCAAGCAGATGACAGGCAGGAATCGTGCAGCTCAGCTGGCAATTGTCAAGCAGATGAGCAGACAGTAATCACGCAGCTCAGCAGGCCCTGATCACGTGACTGAGCATGCACTGTTCACGTGGCTGATCATACACTGATCACGTGACTGATCATGCACTGATCACGTGGCTATCATGCACTGATCACGTGACTGATCATGCACTGATCACGTGACTGTCATGCACTGATCACGTGGCTGATCATGCACTGATCACGTGACTGATCATGCACTGATCACGTGGCTATCATGCACTGATCACGTGGCTGATCATGCACTGATCACGGGACTGATCATGCACTGATCACGGGCTATCATGCACTGACTGCATGACACATGCACTGATCACGTGGCTGATCATGCACTGATCACGTGACTGATCATGCACTGATCACGTGACTGATCATGCACTGATCACGTGGCTGATCATGCACTGATCACGTGGCTGATCATGCACTGATCACGTGGCTGATCATGCACTGATCACGTGGCTATCATGCACTGATCACGTGGCTGATCATGCACTGATCACGTAGCTATCATGCACTGATCACGTGACTGATCATGCACTGATCACGTGGCTGATCATGCACTGATCACGTGACTGATCATGCACTGATCACGTGACTGATCATGCACTGATCACGTGGCTATCATGCACTGATCACGTGGCTGATCATGCACTGATCACGTAGCTACCATGCACTGATCACGTGACTGATCATGCACTGATCACGTAATTGATCATGCACTGATCACGTGACTCATCATGCACTGATCACGTGGCTGATCACACACTGATCACGTGACTGATCATGCACTGATCACGTGGCTATCATGCACTGATCACGTGGCTATCATGCACTGATCACGTGCTATCATGCACTGATCACGTGGCTGATCATGCACTGATCACGTGACTGATCATGCACTGATCACGTGGCTATCATGCACTGATCACGTGGCTGATCATGCACTGATCACGTAGCTACCATGCACTGATCACGTGACTGATCATGCACTGATCACGTAATGATCATGCACTGATCACGTGACTGATCATGCACTGATCACGTGGCTGATCATGCACTGATCACGTGGCTGATCATGCACTGATCACGTGACTATCATGCACTGATCACGTGGCTATCATGCACTGATCACGTGGCTGATCATGCATGATCACGCAGCTATCATGCACTGATCACGTGACTGATCATGCACTGATCACGTGGCTGATCATGCACTGATCACGTGGCTGATCATGCACTGATCACGTGACTGATCATGCACTGATCACGTGGCTGATCATGCACTGATCACGTGGCTGATCATGCAATGATCACGTAGCTACCATGCACTGGTCACGTGACTGATCATGCACTGATCACGTGACTGATCATGCACTGATCACGTGGCTGATCATGCACTGATCACGTGACTGATCATGCACTGATCACGTGACTGATCATGCACTGATCACGTGGCTATCATGCACTGATCACGTGGCTGATCATGCACTGATCACGTGGCTATCATGCACTGATCACATGACTGATCATGCACTGATCACGTGACTGATCATGCACTGATCACGTGGCTTATCATGCACTGATCATGTGACTGATCATGCGCTGATCATGTTTGCTATCATACACTGATCATGTGCCTCTGGAGGCAATGAACAAAGAGCTGAGTAGGCACGAATCAGTCAGCAGGCAATAATCATGGAACTCAGCTGTGAGGAATCATGCTGCTCAGCTGGCAATAATCAAGCAGCTGAGCAGGCAGGAATTATGCAGCACAGCTGGCAATTGTCAAGCAGATGACAGGCAGGAATCGTGCAGCTCAGCTGGCAATTGTCAAGCAGATGAGCAGACAGTAATCACGCAGCTCAGCAGGCCCTGATCACGTGACTGAGCATGCACTGTTCACGTGGCTGATCATGCACTGATCACGTGACTGATCATGCACTGATCACGTGGCTATCATGCACTGATCACGTGATTGATCATGCACTGATCACGTAATTGTATGCACTGATCACGTGGCTGATCATGCACTGATCACGTGACTGATCATGCACTGATCACGTGGCTATCATGCACTGATCACGTGGCTGATCATGCACTGATCACGGGACTGATCATGCACTGATCACGGCTATCATGCACTGACTGCATGACTGCACATGCACTGATCACGTGGCTGATCATGCACTGATCACGTGACTGATCATGCACTGATCACGTGACTGATCATGCACTGATCACGTGGCTGATCATGCACTGATCACGTGGCTGATCATGCACTGATCACGTGGCTGATCATGCACTGATCACGTGGCTATCATGCACTGCTCACGTGGCTGATCATGCAATGATCACGTAGCTACCATATACTGGTCACGTGACTGATCATGCACTGATCACGTAAATGATCATGCACTGATCACGTGACTGATCATGCACTGATCACGTGACTGATCATGCACTGATCACGTGGCTATCATGCACTGATCACGTGGCTGATCATGCAATGATCACGTAGCAACCATGTACTGGTCACGTGACTGATCATGCACTGATCACGTAATTGATCATGCACTGATCACGTGGCTGATCATGCACTGATCACGTGGCTGATCACACACGATCACGTGACTGATCATGCACTGATCACGTGGCTATCATGCACTGATCACGTGGCTATCATGCACTGATCACGTGCTATCATGCACTGATCACGTGGCTGATCACACTGATCACGTGACTGATCATGCACTGATCACGTGGCTATCATGCACTGATCACGTGGCTGATCATGCACTGATCACGTAGCTACCATGCACTGATCACGTGACTGATCATGCACTGATCACGTGACTGATCATGCACTGATCACGTGGCTGATCATGCACTGATCACGTGGCTATCATGCACTACTCACGTGGCTGATCATGCAATGATCATGTAGCTACCATGTACTGGTCACGTGACTGATCATGCACTGATCACGTGACTGATCATGCACTGATCACGTGGCTATCATGCACTGATCACGTGGCTGATCATGCACTGATCACGTGCCTGATCATGCACTGATCACGTGACTGATCATGCACTGATCACGTAGCATCATGCACTGATCACGTGGCTGATCATGCACTGATCACGTGGCTATCATGCACTGATCACGTGGCTATCATGCACTGATCACGTGGCTGATCATGCACTGATACCGTGACTGAGCATGGACTGATCACATGACTATCATGTAGTGATCACGTGACTTAATGGCGCTGATCATGTGACTGATCATGCGCTGATCATGTTTGCTATCATACACTGATCATGTGCCTCTGGAGGCAATAAACAAAGAGCTGAGTAGGCACGAATCAAACAGTCAGCAGGCAATAATCATGGAACTCAGCTGTGAGGAATCATGCTGCTCAGCTGGCAATAATCAAGCAGCTGAGCAGGCAGGAATTACGCAGCACAGCTGGCAATTGTCAAGCAGATGACAGGCAGGAATCGTGCAGCTCAGCTGGCAATTGTCAAGCAGATGAGCAGACAGTAATCACGCAGCTCAGCAGGCCCTGATCACGTGACTGAGCATGCACTGTTCACGTGGCTGATCATACACTGATCACGTGATTGATCATGCACTGATCACTTGGATATCATGCACTGATCACGTGGCTGATCATACACTGTTCACGTGTCTGATCATGCACTGATCACGTGGCTGATCATGCACTGATCACGTGGCTGATCATGCACTGATCACGTGGCTATCATGCACTGATCACGTGGCTGATCATGCACTGATCACGTGGCTATCATGCACTGATCACGTGACTGATCATGCACTGATCACGTGGCTGATCATGCACTGATCACGTGACTGATCATGCACTGATCACGTGACTGATCATGCACTGATCACGTGGCTATCATGCACTGATCACGTGGCTGATCATGCACTGATCACGCAGCTACCATGTACTGGTCACGTGACTGATCATGCACTGATCACGTAATTGATCATGCACTGATCACGTGGCTGATCATGCACTGATCACGTGACTGATCATGCACTGATCACGTGACTGATCATGCACTGATCACGTGGCTATCATGCACTGATCACGTGGCTGATCATGCACTGATCACGTGCCTGATCATGCACTGATCACATGACTGATCATGCACTGATCACGTGACTGATCATGCACTGATCACGTGGCTATCATGCACTATCACGTGGCTGATCATGCAATGATCACGTAGCTACCATGTACTGGTCACGTGACTGATCATGCACTGATCACGTGACTGATCATGCACTGATCACGTGGCTATCATGCACTGATCACGTGGCTGATCATGCACTGATCACGTGCCTGATCATGCACTGATCACGTGACTGATCATGCACTGATCACGTGGCAATCATGCACTGATCACGTGGCTGATCATGCACTGATCACGTGGCTATCATGCACTGATCACGTGGCTGATCATGCACTGATCACGTGGCTGATCATGCACTGATACCGTGACTGAGCATGGACTGATCACATGACTATCATGTAGTGATCACGTGACTTAATGGCGCTGATCATGTGACTGATCATGCGCTGATCATGTTTGCTATCATACACTGATCATGTGCCTCTGGAGGCAATAAACAAAGAGCTGAGTAGGCACGAATCAAACAGTCAGCAGGCAATAATCATGGAACTCAGCTGTGAGGAATCATGCTGCTCAGCTGGCAATAATCAAGCAGCTGAGCAGGCAGGAATTACGCAGCACAGCTGGCAATTGTCAAGCAGATGACAGGCAGGAATCATGCAGCTCAGCTGGCAATTGTCAAGCAGATGAGCAGACAGTAATCACGCAGCTCAGCAGGCCCTGATCACGTGACTGAGCATGCACTGATCACGTGGCTGATCATGCACTGATCACGTGGCTGATCATGCACTGATCACGTGGCTATCATGCACTGATCACGTGACTGATCATGCACTGATCACGTGTCTGATCATGCACTGATCACGTGGCTGATCATGCACTGATCACGTAACTGATCATGCACTGATCACGTGGCTGATCATGCACTGATCACGTGGCTGATCATGCACTGATCACGTGGCTATCATGCACTGGTCACGTGACTGATCATGCACTGATCACGTGACTGATCATGCACTGATCACGTGGCTGATCATGCACTGATCACGTGACTGATCATGCACTGATCACGTGACTGATCATGCACTGATCACGTGGCTATCATGCACTGATCACGTGGCTGATCATGCACTGATCACGTAGCTACCATGTACTGGTCACGTGACTGATCATGCACTGATCACGTAACTGATCATGCACTGATCACGTGGCTTATCATGCACTGATCATGTGACTGATCATGTGCTGATCATGTTTGGTGTCATACACTGATCATGTGCATCTGGAGGCAATGAACAAAGAGCTGAGTAGGCACGAATCAGTCAGCAGGCTATAATCATGGAACTCAGCTCTGAGAAATCATGCTGCTCAGCTGGCAATAATCAAGTAGATGAGCAGGCAGGAATTATGCAGCACAGGTGGCAATTGTCAAGCAGATGACAGGCAGGAATCGTACAGCTCAGCTGGCAATTGTCAAGCAGATGAGCAGACAGTAATCACGCAGCTCAGCAGGCCCTGATCACGTGACTGAGCATGCACTGTTCACGTGGCTGATCACACACTGATCACGTGACTGATCATGCACTGATCACGTGGCTATCATGCACTGATCACGTGACTGATCATGCACTGATCACGTAATTGTCATGCACTGATCACGTGGCTATCATGCACTGATCACGTGACTGATCATGCACTGATCACGTGGCTATCATGCACTGATCACGTGGCTGATCATGCACTGATCACGGGACTGATCATGCACTGATCACGGGCTATCATGCACTGACTGCATGACTCCACATGCACTGATCACGTGGCTGATCATGCACTGATCACGTGACTGATCATGCACTGATCACGTGACTGATCATGCACTGATCACGTGGCTGATCATGCACTGATCACGTGGCTGATCATGCACTGATCACGTGGCTGATCATGCACTGATCACGTGGCTATCATGCACTGATCACGTGGCTGATCATGCACTGATCACGTAGCTACCATGCACTGATCACGTGACTGATCATGCACTGATCACGTGGCTGATCATGCACTGATCACGTGACTGATCATGCACTGATCACGTGACTGATCATGCACTGATCACGTGGCTATCATGCACTGATCACGTGGCTGATCATGCACTGATCACGTAGCTACCATGTACTGATCACGTGACTGATCATGCACTGATCACGTAATTGATCATGCACTGATCACGTGACTGATCATGCACTGATCACGTGGCTGATCACACACTGATCACGTGACTGATCATGCACTGATCACGTGGCTATCATGCACTGATCACGTGGCTATCATGCACTGATCACGTGCTATCATGCACTGATCACGTGGCTGATCATGCACTGATCACGTGACTGATCATGCACTGATCACGTGGCTATCATGCACTGATCACGTGGCTGATCATGCACTGATCACGTGGCTATCATGCACTGATCACGTGACTGATCATGCACTGATCACGTGACTGATCATGCACTGATCACGTGGCTGATCATGCACTGATCACGTGGCTATCATGCACTGATCACGTGGCTGATCATGCAATGATCACGTAGCTACCATGTACTGGTCACGTGACTGATCATGCACTGATCACGTGACTGATCATGCACTGATCACGTGGCTATCATGCACTGATCACGTGGCTGATCATGCACTGATCACGTGCCTGATCATGCACTGATCACGTGACTGATCATGCACTGATCACGTAGCAATCATGCACTGATCACGTGGCTGATCATGCACTGATCACGTGGCTGATCATGCACTGATCACGTGGCTATCATGCACTGATCACGTGGCTGATCATGCACTGATACCGTGACTGAGCATGGACTGATCACATGACTATCATGTAGTGATCACGTGACTTAATGGCGCTGATCATGTGACTGATCATGCGCTGATCATGTTTGCTATCATACACTGATCATGTGCCTCTGGAGGCAATAAACAAAGAGCTGAGTAGGCATGAATCAAACAGTCAGCAGGCAATAATCATGGAACTCAGGTGAGGAATCATGCTGCTCAGCTGGCAATAATCAAGCAGCTGAGCAGGCAGGAATTACACAGCACAGCTGGCAATTGTCAAGCAGATGACAGGCAGGAATCATGCAGCTCAGCTGGCAATTGTCAAGCAGATGAGCAGACAGTAATCACGCAGCTCAGCAGGCCCTGATCACGTGACTGAGCATGCACTGTTCACGTGGCTGATCATACACTGATCACGTGATTGATCATGCACTGATCACTTGGATATCATGCACTGATCACGTGGCTGATCATACACTGATCACGTGTCTGATCATGCACTGATCACGTGGCTGATCATGCACTGATCACGTGGCTGATCATGCACTGATCACGTGGCTGATCATGCACTGATCACGTGGCTATCATGCACTGATCACGTGACTGATCATGCACTGATCACGTGACTGATCATGCACTGATCACGTGGCTGATCATGCACTGATCACGTGGCTATCATGCACTGATCACGTGGCTGATCATGCAATGATCACGTAGCTACCATGTACTGGTCACGTGACTGATCATGCACTGATCACGTGACTGATCATGCACTGATCACGTGGCTATCATGCACTGATCACGTGGCTGATCATGCACTGATCACGTGACTGATCATGCACTGATCACGTGACTGATCATGCACTGATCACGTGCAATCATGCACTGATCACGTGGCTGATCATGCACTGATCACGTGGCTGATCATGCACTGATCACGTAGCAATCATGCACTGATCACGTGGCTGATCATGCACTGATACCGTGACTGAGCATGGACTGATCACATGACTATCATGTAGTGATCACGTGACTTAATGGCGCTGATCATGTGACTGATCATGCGCTGATCATGTTTGCTATCATACACTGATCATGTGCCTCTGGAGGCAATAAACAAAGAGCTGAGTAGGCATGAATCAAACAGTCAGCAGGCAATAATCATGGAACTCAGGTGTGAGGAATCATGCTGCTCAGCTGGCAATAATCAAGCAGCTGAGCAGGCAGGAATTACACAGCACAGCTGGCAATTGTCAAGCAGATGACAGGCAGGAATCATGCAGCTCAGCTGGCAATTGTCAAGCAGATGAGCAGACAGTAATCACGCAGCTCAGCAGGCCCTGATCACGTGACTGAGCATGCACTGTTCACGTGGCTGATCATACACTGATCACGTGACTGATCATGCACTGATCACGTGGATATCATGCACTGATCACGTGGCTGATCATACACTGATCACGTGTCTGATCATGCACTGATCACGTGGCTGATCATGCACTGATCACGTGGCTGATCATGCACTGATCACGTGGCTATCATGCACTGATCACGTGGCTGATCATGCACTGATCACGTGGCTATCATGCACTGATCACGTGACTGATCATGCACTGATCACGTGGCTGATCATGCACTGATCACGTGACTGATCATGCACTGATCACGTGACTGATCATGCACTGATCACGTGGCTATCATGCACTGATCACGTGGCTGATCATGCACTGATCACGCAGCTACCATGCACTGATCACGTGACTGATCATGCACTGATCACGTAATTGATCATGCACTGATCACGTGGCTGATCATGCACTGATCACGTGACTGATCATGCACTGATCACGTGACTGATCATGCACTGATCACGTGGCTATCATGCACTGATCACGTGGCTGATCATGCACTGATCACGTGCTGATCATGCACTGATCACGTGACTGATCATGCACTGATCACGTGACTGATCATGCACTGATCACGTGGCTATCATGCACTATCACGTGGCTGATCATGCAATGATCACGTAGCTACCATGTACTGGTCACGTGACTGATCATGCACTGATCACGTGACTGATCATGCACTGATCACGTGGCTATCATGCACTGATCACGTGGCTGATCATGCACTGATCACGTGCCTGATCATGCACTGATCACGTGACTGATCATGCACTGATCACGTGGCTATCATGCACTGATCACGTGGCTGATCATGCACTGATCACGTGGCTATCATGCACTGATCACGTGGCTATCATGCACTGATCACGTGGCTGATCATGCACTGATACCGTGACTGAGCATGGACTGATCACATGACTATCATGTAGTGATCACGTGACTTAATGGCGCTGATCATGTGACTGATCATGCGCTGATCATGTTTGCTATCATACACTGATCATGTGCCTCTGGAGGCAATAAACAAAGAGCTGAGTAGGCATGAATCAAACAGTCAGCAGGCAATAATCATGGAACTCAGCTGTGAGGAATCATGCTGCTCAGCTGGCAATAATCAAGCAGCTGAGCAGGCAGGAATTACACAGCACAGCTGGCAATTGTCAAGCAGATGACAGGCAGGAATCATGCAGCTCAGCTGGCAATTGTCAAGCAGATGAGCAGACAGTAATCACGCAGCTCAGCAGGCCCTGATCACGTGACTGAGCATGCACTGATCACGTGGCTGATCATGCACTGATCACGTGGCTGATCATGCACTGATCACGTGGCTATCATGCACTGATCACGTGACTGATCATGCACTGATCACGTGTCTGATCATGCACTGATCACGTGGCTGATCATGCACTGATCACGTGACTGATCATGCACTGATCACGTGGCTGATCATGCACTGATCACGTGGCTGATCATGCACTGATCACGTGGCTATCATGCACTGATCACGTGACTGATCATGCACTGATCACGTGACTGATCATGCACTGATCACGTGGCTGATCATGCACTGATCACGTGACTGATCATGCACTGATCACGTGACTGATCATGCACTGATCACGTGGCTATCATGCACTGATCACGTGGCTGATCATGCACTGATCACGTAGCTACCATGCACTGATCACGTGACTGATCATGCACTGATCACGTGACTGATCATGCACTGATCACGTGGCTTATCATGCACTGATCATGTGACTGATCATGCACTGATCATGTTTGGTATCATACACTGATCATGTGCATCTGGAGGCAATGAACAAAGAGCTGAGTAGGCACGAATCAGTCAGCAGGCTATAATCATGGAACTCAGCTCTGAGAAATCATGCTGCTCAGCTGGCAATAATCAAGCAGCTGAGCAGGCAGGAATTATGCAGCACAGGTGGCAATTGTCAAGCAGATGACAGGCAGGAATCGTGCAGCTCAGCTGGCAATTGTCAAGCAGATGAGCAGACAGTAATCACGCAGCTCAGCAGGCCCTGATCACGTGACTGAGCATGCACTGTTCACGTGGCTGATCACACACTGATCACGTGACTGATCATGCACTGATCACGTGGCTATCATGCACTGATCACGTGATTGATCATGCACTGATCACGTAATTGTCATGCACTGATCACGTGGCTGATCATGCACTGATCACGTGACTGATCATGCACTGATCACGTGGCTATCATGCACTGATCACGTGGCTGATCATGCACTGATCACGGGACTGATCATGCACTGATCACGGGCTATCATGCACTGACTGCATGACTCCACATGCACTGATCACGTGGCTGATCATGCACTGATCACGTGACTGATCATGCACTGATCACGTGACTGATCATGCACTGATCACGTGGCTGATCATGCACTGATCACGTGGCTGATCATGCACTGATCACGTGGCTGATCATGCACTGATCACGTGGCTATCATGCACTGATCACGTGGCTGATCATGCAATGATCACGTAGCTACCATATACTGATCACGTGACTGATCATGCACTGATCACGTAAATGATCATGCACTGATCACGTGACTGATCATGCACTGATCACGTGACTGATCATGCACTGATCACGTGGCTATCATGCACTGATCACGTGGCTGATCATGCACTGATCACGTAGCAACCATGTACTGATCACGTGACTGATCATGCACTGATCACGTAATTGATCATGCACTGATCACGTGGCTGATCATGCACTGATCACGTGGCTGATCACACACTGATCACGTGACTGATCATGCACTGATCACGTGGCTATCATGCACTGATCACGTGGCTATCATGCACTGATCACGTGCTATCATGCACTGATCACGTGGCTGATCATGCACTGATCACGTGACTGATCATGCACTGATCACGTGGCTATCATGCACTGATCACGTGGCTGATCATGCACTGATCACGTGGCTATCATGCACTGATCACGTGACTGATCATGCACTGATCACGTGACTGATCATGCACTGATCACGTGGCTGATCATGCACTGATCACGTGGCTATCATGCACTACTCACGTGGCTGATCATGCAATGATCATGTAGCTACCATGTACTGGTCACGTGACTGATCATGCACTGATCACGTGACTGATCATGCACTGATCACGTGGCTATCATGCACTGATCACGTGGCTGATCATGCACTGATCACGTGCCTGATCATGCACTGATCACGTGACTGATCATGCACTGATCACGTGGCAATCATGCACTGATCACGTGGCTGATCATGCACTGATCACGTGGCTGATCATGCACTGATCACGTGGCTATCATGCACTGATCACGTGGCTGATCATGCACTGATACCGTGACTGAGCATGGACTGATCACATGACTATCATGTAGTGATCACGTGACTTAATGGCGCTGATCATGTGACTGATCATGCGCTGATCATGTTTGCTATCATACACTGATCATGTGCCTCTGGAGGCAATAAACAAAGAGCTGAGTAGGCACGAATCAAACAGTCAGCAGGCAATAATCATGGAACTCAGGTGAGGAATCATGCTGCTCAGCTGGCAATAATCAAGCAGCTGAGCAGGCAGGAATTACGCAGCACAGCTGGCAATTGTCAAGCAGATGACAGGCAGGAATCGTGCAGCTCAGCTGGCAATTGTCAAGCAGATGAGCAGACAGTAATCACGCAGCTCAGCAGGCCCTGATCACGTGACTGAGCATGCACTGTTCACGTGGCTGATCATACACTGATCACGTGACTGATCATGCACTGATCACTTGGATATCATGCACTGATCACGTGGCTGATCATACACTGTTCACGTGTCTGATCATGCACTGATCACGTGGCTGATCATGCACTGATCACGTGGCTGATCATGCACTGATCACGTGGCTATCATGCACTGATCACGTGGCTGATCATGCACTGATCACGTGGCTATCATGCACTGATCACGTGACTGATCATGCACTGATCACGTGGCTGATCATGCACTGATCACGTGACTGATCATGCACTGATCACGTGACTGATCATGCACTGATCACGTGGCTATCATGCACTGATCACGTGGCTGATCATGCACTGATCACGTAGCTACCATGTACTGGTCACGTGACTGATCATGCACTGATCACGTAATTGATCATGCACTGATCACGTGGCTGATCATGCACTGATCACGTGACTGATCATGCACTGATCACGTGACTGATCATGCACTGATCACGTGGCTATCATGCACTGATCACGTGGCTGATCATGCACTGATCACGTGCCTGATCATGCACTGATCACGTGACTGATCATGCACTGATCACGTGACTGATCATGCACTGATCACGTGGCTATCATGCACTATCACGTGGCTGATCATGCAATGATCACGTAGCTACCATGTACTGGTCACGTGACTGATCATGCACTGATCACGTGACTGATCATGCACTGATCACGTGGCTATCATGCACTGATCACGTGGCTGATCATGCACTGATCACGTGCCTGATCATGCACTGATCACGTGACTGATCATGCACTGATCACGTGGCAATCATGCACTGATCACGTGGCTGATCATGCACTGATCACGTGGCTATCATGCACTGATCACGTGGCTATCATGCACTGATCACGTGGCTGATCATGCACTGATACCGTGACTGAGCATGGACTGATCACATGACTATCATGTAGTGATCACGTGACTTAATGGCGCTGATCATGTGACTGATCATGCACTGATCATGTTTGCTATCATACACTGATCATGTGCCTCTGGAGGCAATAAACAAAGAGCTGAGTAGGCATGAATCAAACAGTCAGCAGGCAATAATCATGGAACTCAGCTGTGAGGAATCATGCTGCTCAGCTGGCAATAATCAAGCAGCTGAGCAGGCAGGAATTACACAGCACAGCTGGCAATTGTCAAGCAGATGACAGGCAGGAATCATGCAGCTCAGCTGGCAATTGTCAAGCAGATGAGCAGACAGTAATCACGCAGCTCAGCAGGCCCTGATCACGTGACTGAGCATGCACTGATCACGTGGCTGATCATGCACTGATCACGTGGCTGATCATGCACTGATCACGTGGCTATCATGCACTGATCACGTGACTGATCATGCACTGATCACGTGTCTGATCATGCACTGATCACGTGGCTGATCATACACTGATCACGTAACTGATCATGCACTGATCACGTGGCTGATCATGCACTGATCACGTGGCTGATCATGCACTGATCACGTGGCTATCATGCACTGATCACGTGACTGATCATGCACTGATCACGTGACTGATCATGCACTGATCACGTGGCTGATCATGCACTGATCACGTGACTGATCATGCACTGATCACGTGACTGATCATGCACTGATCACGTGGCTATCATGCACTGATCACGTGGCTGATCATGCACTGATCACGTAGCTACCATGCACTGGTCACGTGACTGATCATGCACTGATCACGTAATTGATCATGCACTGATCACGTGGCTTATCATGCACTGATCATGTGACTGATCATGCACTGATCATGTTTGGTGTCATACACTGATCATGTGCATCTGGAGGCAATGAACAAAGAGCTGAGTAGGCACGAATCAGTCAGCAGGCTATAATCATGGAACTCAGCTCTGAGAAATCATGCTGCTCAGCTGGCAATAATCAAGTAGATGAGCAGGCAGGAATTATGCAGCACAGGTGGCAATTGTCAAGCAGATGACAGGCAGGAATCGTGCAGCTCAGCTGGCAATTGTCAAGCAGATGAGCAGACAGTAATCACGCAGCTCAGCAGGCCCTGATCACGTGACTGAGCATGCACTGTTCACGTGGCTGATCATACACTGATCACGTGACTGATCATGCACTGATCACGTGGCTATCATGCACTGATCACGTGATTGATCATGCACTGATCACGTAATTGTCATGCACTGATCACGTGGCTGATCATGCACTGATCACGTGACTGATCATGCACTGATCACGTGGCTATCATGCACTGATCACGTGGCTGATCATGCACTGATCACGGGACTGATCATGCACTGATCACGGCGCTATCATGCACTGACTGCATGACTCACATGCACTGATCACGTGGCTGATCATGCACTGATCACGTGACTGATCATGCACTGATCACGTGACTGATCATGCACTGATCACGTGGCTGATCATGCACTGATCACGTGGCTGATCATGCACTGATCACGTGGCTGATCATGCACTGATCACGTGGCTATCATGCACTGATCACGTGGCTGATCATGCACTGATCACGTAGCTACCATGCACTGATCACGTGACTGATCATGCACTGATCACGTGGCTGATCATGCACTGATCACGTGACTGATCATGCACTGATCACGTGACTGATCATGCACTGATCACGTGGCTATCATGCACTGATCACGTGGCTGATCATGCACTGATCACGTAGCTACCATGCACTGATCACGTGACTGATCATGCACTGATCACGTAATTGATCATGCACTGATCACGTGGCTGATCATGCACTGATCACGTGGCTGATCACACACTGATCACGTGACTGATCATGCACTGATCACGTGGCTATCATGCACTGATCACGTGGCTATCATGCACTGATCACGTGCTATCATGCACTGATCACGTGGCTGATCATGCACTGATCACGTGACTGATCATGCACTGATCACGTGGCTATCATGCACTGATCACGTGGCTGATCATGCACTGATCACGTGGCTATCATGCACTGATCACGTGACTGATCATGCACTGATCACGTGACTGATCATGCACTGATCACGTGGCTGATCATGCACTGATCACGTGGCTATCATGCACTACTCACGTGGCTGATCATGCAATGATCACGTAGCTACCATGTACTGGTCACGTGACTGATCATGCACTGATCACGTGACTGATCATGCACTGATCACGTGGCTATCATGCACTGATCACGTGGCTGATCATGCACTGATCACGTGCCTGATCATGCACTGATCACGTGACTGATCATGCACTGATCACGTGGCTATCATGCACTGATCACGTGGCTGATCATGCACTGATCACGTGGCTGATCATGCACTGATCACGTGGCTATCATGCACTGATCACGTGGCTGATCATGCACTGATACCGTGACTGAGCATGGACTGATCACATGACTATCATGTAGTGATCACGTGACTTAATGGCGCTGATCATGTGACTGATCATGCGCTGATCATGTTTGCTATCATACACTGATCATGTGCCTCTGGAGGCAATAAACAAAGAGCTGAGTAGGCACGAATCAAACAGTCAGCAGGCAATAATCATGGAACTCAGCTGTGAGGAATCATGCTGCTCAGCTGGCAATAATCAAGCAGCTGAGCAGGCAGGAATTACGCAGCACAGCTGGCAATTGTCAAGCAGATGACAGGCAGGAATCGTGCAGCTCAGCTGGCAATTGTCAAGCAGATGAGCAGACAGTAATCACGCAGCTCAGCAGGCCCTGATCACGTGACTGAGCATGCACTGTTCACGTGGCTGATCATACACTGATCACGTGATTGATCATGCACTGATCACTTGGATATCATGCACTGATCACGTGGCTGATCATACACTGTTCACGTGTCTGACCATGCACTGATCACGTGGCTGATCATACACTGCTCACGTAACTGATCATGCACTGATCACGTGGCTGATCATGCACTGATCACGTGGCTGATCATGCACTGATCACGTGGCTGATCATGCACTGATCACGTGACTGATCATGCACTGATCACGTGGCTGATCATGCACTGATCACGTGGCTGATCATACTCTGCTCACGTAACTGATCATGCACACATCACGTGGCTATCATGCACTGCTCACGTGGCTGCTCATGCAATGATCACGTAGCTACCATATACTGGTCACGTGACTGATCATGCACTGATCACGTAAATGATCATGCACTGTTCACGTGACTGATCATGCACTGATCACGTGACTGATCATGCACTGATCACGTGGCTATCATGCACTGCTCACGTGGCTGATCATGCAATGATCACGTAGCAACCATGTACTGGTCACGTGACTGATCATGCACTGATCACGTAATTGATCATGCACTGATCACGTGGCTCATCATGCACTGATCACGTGGCTGATCACACACGATCACGTGACTGATCATGCACTGATCACGTGACTGATCATGCACTGATCACGTGGCTATCATGCACTGATCACGTGGCTGATCATGCACTGATCACGTGGCTATCATGCACTGATCACATGACTGATCATGCACTGATCACGTGGCTGATCATGCACTGATCACGTGGCTTATCATGCACTGATCATGTGACTGATCATGTGCTGATCATGTTTGGTGTCATACACTGATCATGTGCATCTGGAGGCAATGAACAAAGAGCTGAGTAGGCAGGAATCAGTCAGCAGGCTATAATCATGGAACTCAGCTCTGAGAAATCATGCTGCTCAGCTGGCAATAATCAAGTAGCTGATCAGGCAGGAATTATGCAGCACAGGTGGCAATTGTCAAGCAGATGACAGGCAGGAATCGTGCAGCTCAGCTGGCAATTGTCAAGCAGATGAGCAGACAGTAATCACGCAGCTCAGCAGGCCCTGATCACGTGACTGAGCATGCACTGTCACGTGGCTGATCATACACTGATCACGTGACTGATCATGCACTGATCACGTGGCTGATCATGCACTGATCACGTGACTGATCATGCACTGATCACGTGATTGTCATGCACTGATCACGTGGCTATCATGCACTGATCACGTGGCTGATCATGCACTGATCACGTGACTGATCATGCACTGATCACGTGGCTATCATGCACTGATCACGTGGCTGATCATGCACTGATCACGTGACTGATCATGCACTGATCACGGCACTATCATGCACTGATACATGACTCAGATGCACTGATCACGTGGATGATCATGCACTGATCACGTGACTGATCATGCACTGATCACGTGACTGATCATGCACTGATCACGTGGCTGATCATGCACTGATCACGTGGCTATCATGCACTGATCACGTGGCTGATCATGCACTGATCACGTAGCTATCATGCACTGATCACGTGACTGATCATGCACTGATCACGTGACTGATCATGCACTGATCACGTGGCTGATCATGCACTGATCACGTGACTGATCATGCACTGATCACGTGACTGATCATGCACTGATCACGTGGATATCATGCACTGATCACGTGGCTGATCATGCACTGATCACGTGTCTGATCATGCACTGATCACGTGGCTGATCATGCACTGATCACGTAACTGATCATGCACTGATCACGTGGCTATCATGCACTGATCACGTGGCTGATCATGCACTGATCACGTGGCTGATCACACACTGTCACGTGACTGATCATGCACTGATCACGTGGCACTCATGCACTGATCACGTGGCTGATCATACACTGATCACGTAACTGATCATGCACACATCACGTGGCTATCATGCACTGATCACGTGGCTGATCATGCAATGATCACGTAGCTACCATGCACTGATCACGTGACTGATCATGCACTGATCACGTAAATGATCATGCACTGATCACGTGACTGATCATGCACTGATCACGTGACTGATCATGCACTGATCACGTGGCTATCATGCACTGATCACGTGGCTGATCATGCAATGATCACGTAGCAACCATGTACTGGTCACGTGACTGATCATGCACTGATCACGTAATTGATCATGCACTGATCACGTGGCTGATCATGCACTGATCACGTGGCTGATCACACACTGATCACGTGACTGATCATGCACTGATCACGTGGCTATCATGCACTGATCACGTGGCTATCATGCACTGATCACGTGGATATCATGCACTGATCACGTGGCTGATCATGCACTGATCACGTGACTGATCATGCACTGATCACGTGGCTATCATGCACTGATCACGTGGCTGATCATGCACTGATCACGGGACTGATCATGCACTGATCACGGGCTATCATGCACTGATACATGACTGATCATGCACTGATCACGTGGCTGATCATGCACTGATCACGTGACTGATCATGCACTGATCACGTGACTGATCATGCACTGATCACGTGGCTGATCATGCACTGATCACGTGGCTATCATGCACTGATCACGTGGCTGATCATGCACTGATCACGTGGCTATCATGCACTGATCACGTGACTGATCATGCACTGATCACGTGGCTGATCATGCACTGATCACGTGGCTATCATGCACTGATCACGTGGCTGATCATGCACTGATCACGTGGACTGATCATGCACTGATCATGGCTATCATGCACTGACACATGACTGAGATGCACTGATCACGTGGCTGATCATGCACTGATCACGTGACTGATCATGCACTGATCACGTGACTGATCATGCACTGATCACGTGGCTGATCATGCACTGATCACGTGGCTATCATGCACTGATCACGTGACTGATCATGCACTGATCACGTGACTGATCATGCACTGATCACGTGGCTGATCATGCACTGATCACGTGGCTGATCATGCACTGATCACGTGACTGATCATGCACTGATCACGTGACTGATCATGCACTGATCACGTGGCTATCATGCACTGATCACGTGGCTGATCATGCACTGATCACGTGACTGATCATGCACTGATCACGTGACTGATCATGCACTGATCACGTGGCTATCATGCACTGATCACGTGGCTGATCATGCACTGATCACGTGGCTGATCATGCACTGATCACGTGGCTATCATGCACTGATCACGTGGCTGATCATGCACTGATACCGTGACTGAGCATGGACTGATCACATGACTATCATGTAGTGATCACGTGACTTAATGGCGCTGATCATGTGACTGATCATGCGCTGATCATGTTTGCTATCATACACTGATCATGTGCCTCTGGAGGCAATAAACAAAGAGCTGAGTAGGCACGAATCAAACAGTCAGCAGGCAATAATCATGGAACTCAGCTGTGAGGAATCATGCTGCTCAGCTGGCAATAATCAAGCAGCTGAGCAGGCAGGAATTACGCAGCACAGCTGGCAATTGTCAAGCAGATGACAGGCAGGAATCATGCAGCTCAGCTGGCAATTGTCAAGCAGATGAGCAGACAGTAATCACGCAGCTCAGCAGGCCCTGATCACGTGACTGAGCATGCACTGTTCACGTGGCTGATCATACACTGATCACGTGACTGATCATGCACTGATCACGTGGCTATCATGCACTGATCACGTGATTGATCATGCACTGATCACGTAATTGTCATGCACTGATCACGTGGCTGATCATGCACTGATCACGTGGCTGATCATGCACTGATCACGTGACTGATCATGCACTGATCACGTGGCTGATCATGCACTGATCACGTGACTGATCATGCACTGATCACGTGACTGATCATGCACTGATCACGTGGCTATCATGCACTGATCACGTGGCTGATCATGCACTGATCACGTGACTGATCATGCACTGATCACGTGGCTGATCATGCACTGATCACGTAACTGATCATGCACTGATCACGTGGCTATCATGCACTGATCACGTGGCTGATCATGCACTGATCACGTGGCTGATCATGCACTGTCACGTGACTGATCATGCACTGATCACGTGGCATCATGCACTGATCACGTGGCTGATCATGCACTGATCACGTGACTGATCATGCACTGATCACGTGGCTATCATGCACTGATCACGTGGCTGATCATGCAATGATCACGTAGCTACCATATACTGGTCACGTGACTGATCATGCACTGATCACGTAAATGATCATGCACTGATCACGTGACTGATCATGCACTGATCACGTGACTGATCATGCACTGATCACGTGGCTATCATGCACTGATCACGTGGCTGATCATGCAATGATCACGTAGCAACCATGTACTGGTCACGTGACTGATCATGCACTGATCACGTAATTGATCATGCACTGATCACGTGACTGATCATGCACTGATCACGTGGCTGATCACACACTGATCACGTGACTGATCATGCACTGATCACGTGGCTATCATGCACTGATCACGTGGCTGATCATGCACTGATCACGTGGCTATCATGCACTGATCACGTGGCTGATCATGCACTGATCACGTGACTGATCATGCACTGATCACGTGGCTGATCATGCACTGATCACGTGACTGATCATGCACTGATCACGTGACTGATCATGCACTGATCACGTGGCTATCATGCACTGATCACGTGGCTGATCATGCACTGATCACGCAGCTACATGCACTGTCACGTGACTGATCATGCACTGATCACGTAACTGATCATGCACTGATCACGTGGCTGATCATGCACTGATCACGTGACTGATCATGCACTGATCACGTGACTGATCATGCACTGATCACGTGACTGATCATGCACTGATCACGTGGCTATCATGCACTGATCACGTGGCTGATCATGCACTGATCACGTAGCAACCATGTACTGGTCACGTGACTGATCATGCACTGATCACGTAATTGATCATGCACTGATCACGTGGCTGATCATGCACTGATCACGTGGCTGATCACACACTGATCACGTGACTGATCATGCACTGATCACGTGACTGATCATGCACTGATCACGTGGCTATCATGCACTGATCACGTGGATATCATGCACTGATCACGTGGCTGATCACACACGATCACGTGACTGATCATGCACTGATCACGTGGCTATCATGCACTGATATCATGCACTGATCACGTGGCTGATCATGCACTGATCACGTGACTGATCATGCACTGATCACGTGGCTATCATGCACTGATCACGTGGCTGATCATGCACTGATCACGTAGCTATCATGCACTGATCACGTGACTGATCATGCACTGATCACGTGGCTGATCATGCACTGATCACGTGGCTGATCATGCACTGATCACGTGGCTGATCATGCACTGATCACACAGCTACATGTACTGGTCACGTGACTGATCATGCACTGATCACGTAATTGATCATGCACTGATCACGTGGCTTATCATGCACTGATCATGTGACTGATCATGTGCTGATCATGTTTGGTATCATACACTGATCATGTGCCTCTGGAGGCAATGAACAAAGAGCTGAGTAGGCACGAATCAGTAGGCAATAATCATGGAACTCAGCTGTGAGAAATCATGCTGCTCAGCTGGCAATAATCAAGCAGCTGAGCAGGCAGGAATTATGCAGCACAGCTGGCAATTGTCAAGCAGATGACAGGCAGGAATCATGCAGCTCAGCTGGCAATTGTCAAGCAGATGAGCAGACAGTAATCACGCAGCTCAGCAGGCCCTGATCACGTGACTGAGCATGCACTGTTCACGTGGCTGATCATACACTGATCACGTGACTGATCATGCACTGATCACGTGACTGATCATGCACTGATCACGTGGCTGATCATGCACTGATCACGTGGCTGATCATGCACTGATCACGTGACTGATCATGCACTGATCACGTAACTGATCATGCACTGATCACGTGGCTATCATGCACTGATCACGTGGCTGATCATGCACTGATCACGTGACTGATCATGCACTGATCACGTGGCTATCATGCACTGATCACGTGGCTGATCATGCACTGATCACGGGACTGATCATGCACTGATCACGGGCTATCATGCACTGACACATGACTGATCATGCACTGATCACGTGCTGATCATGCACTGATCACGTGACTGATCATGCACTGATCACGTGACTGATCATGCACTGATCACGTGGCTATCATGCACTGATCACGTGGCTGATCATGCACTGATCACGTGACTGATCATGCACTGATCACGTGGCTGATCATGCACTGATCACGTGACTGATCATGCACTGATCACGTGGCTGATCATGCACTGATCACGTGGCTATCATGCACTGATCACGTGGCTGATCATGCACTGATCACGTGAGCTATCATGCACTGATCACGTGACTGATCATGCACTGATCACGTGGCTGATCATGCACTGATCACGTGGCTGATCATGCACTGATCACGTGGCTATCATGCACTGATCACGTGGCTGATCATGCACTGATCATGTGACTGATCATGCGCTGATCATGTTTGCTATCATACACTGATCATGTGCCTCTGGAGGCAATGAACAAAGAGCTGAGTAGGCACGAATCAGTCAGCAGGCAATAATCATGGAACTCAGCTGTGAGGAATCATGCTGCTCAGCTGGCAATAATCAAGCAGCTGAGCAGGCAGGAATTATGCAGCACAGCTGGCAATTGTCAAGCAGATGACAGGCAGGAATCGTGCAGCTCAGCTGGCAATTGTCAAGCAGATGAGCAGACAGTAATCACGCAGCTCAGCAGGCCCTGATCACGTGACTGAGCATGCACTGTTCACGTGGCTGATCATACACTGATCACGTGACTGATCATGCACTGATCACGTGGCTATCATGCACTGATCACGTGGCTGATCATGCACTGATCACGTGGCTGATCATGCACTGATCACGTGGCTGATCATGCACTGATCACGTGACTGATCATGCACTGATCACGTGGCTATCATGCACTGATCACGTGGCTGATCATGCACTGATCACGGGACTGATCATGCACTGATCACGTGCTATCATGCACTGATCACGTGACTCATCATGCACTGATCACGTGGCTGATCATGCACTGATCACGTGACTGATCATGCACTGATCACGTGACTGATCATGCACTGATCACGTGACTGATCATGCACTGATCACGTGGCTATCATGCACTGATCACGTGGCTGATCATGCACTGATCACGTGACTGATCATGCACTGATCACGTGGCTATCATGCACTGATCACGTGGCTATCATGCACTGATCACGTGGCTGATCATGCACTGATCACGTGACTGATCATGCACTGATCACGTCTGATCATGCACTGATCACGTGACTGATCATGCACTGATCACGTGGATGATCATGCACTGATCACGTGACTGATCATGCACTGATCACGTGGCTATCATGCACTGATCACGTGGCTGATCATGCACTGATCACGTAGCTATCATGCACTGATCACGTGACTGATCATGCACTGATCACGTACTGATCATGCACTGATCACGTGACTGATCATGCACTGATCACGTGACTGATCATGCACTGATCACGTGGCTGATCATGCACTGATCACGTGACTGATCATGCACTGATCACGTGGCTGATCATGCACTGATCACGTGGCTATCATGCACTGATCACGTGGCTGATCATGCACTGATCACGTGACTGATCATGCACTGATCACGTGGCTATCATGCACTGATCACGTGGCTGATCATGCACTGATCACGTGACTGATCATGCACTGATCACGTGACTGATCATGCACTGATCACGTGGCTATCATGCACTGATCACGTGGCTGATCATGCACTGATCACGCAGCTATCATGCACTGATCACGTGACTGATCATGCACTGATCACGTGACTGATCATGCACTGATCACGTGGCTGATCATGCACTGATCACGTGACTGATCATGCACTGATCACGTGACTGATCATGCACTGATCACGTGGCTATCATGCACTGATCACGTGGCTGATCATGCACTGATCACGTGACTGATCATGCACTGATCACGTGACTGATCATGCACTGATCACGTGACTGATCATGCACTGATCACGTGGCTATCATGCACTGATCACGTGGCTGATCATGCACTGATCACGTGACTGATCATGCACTGATCACGTGGCTGATCATGCACTGATCACGTGGCTGATCATGCACTGATCACGTGACTGATCATGCACTGATCACGTGACTGATCATGCACTGATCACGTGGCTGATCATGCACTGATCACGTGGCTATCATGCACTGATCACGTGGCTGATCATGCACTGATCACGTAGCTATCATGCACTGATCACGTGACTGATCATGCACTGATCACGTAACTGATCATGCACTGATCACGTGGCTGATCATGCACTGATCACGTGGCTGATCATGCACTGATCACGTGACTGATCATGCACTGATCACGTGACTGATCATGCACTGATCACGTGGCTATCATGCACTGATCACGTGGCTGATCATGCACTGATCACGTGGCTGATCATGCACTGATCACGTGGCTATCATGCACTGATCACGTGGCTGATCATGCACTGATCACGCAGCTATCATGCACTGATCACGTGACTGATCATGCACTGATCACGTGGCTGATCATGCACTGATCACGTGACTGATCATGCACTGATCACGTGGCTATCATGCACTGATCACGTGGCTGATCATGCACTGATCACGCAGCTATCATGCACTGATCACGTGACTGATCATGCACTGATCACGTAACTGATCATGCACTGATCACGTGGCTGATCATGCACTGATCACGTGACTGATCATGCACTGATCACGTGGCTATCATGCACTGATCACGTGGCTGATCATGCACTGATCACGTAGCTACCATGTACTGATCACGTGACTGATCATGCACTGATCACGTGACTGATCATGCACTGATCACGTGGCTATCATGCACTGATCACGTGGCTGATCATGCACTGATCACGTGACTGATCATGCACTGATCACGTGACTGATCATGCACTGATCACGTGGCTATCATGCACTGATCACGTGGCTGATCATGCACTGATCACGTGGCTGATCATGCACTGATCACGTGGCTATCATGCACTGATCACGTGGCTGATCATGCACTGATCACGTGACTGATCATGCACTGATCACGTGGCTGATCATGCACTGATCACGTGGCTATCATGCACTGATCACGTGGCTGATCATGCACTGATCACGTAGCTATCATGCACTGATCACGTGACTGATCATGCACTGATCACGTGGCTGATCATGCACTGATCACGTGACTGATCATGCACTGATCACGTGACTGATCATGCACTGATCACGTGGCTATCATGCACTGATCACGTGGCTGATCATGCACTGATCACGTGACTGATCATGCACTGATCACGTGGCTATCATGCACTGATCACGTGGCTGATCATACACTGATCACGTGACTGATCATGCACTGATCACGTGGCTATCATGCACTGATCACGTGGCTGATCATGCACTGATCACGTAGCTACCATGCACTGATCACGTGACTGATCATGCACTGATCACGTAAATGATCATGCACTGATCTGTGACTGATCATGCACTGATCACGTGACTGATCATGCACTGATCACGTGGCTATCATGCACTGATCACGTGGCTGATCATGCAATGATCACGTAGCAACCATGTACTGGTCACGTGACTGATCATGCACTGATCACGTAATTGATCATGCACTGATCACGTGACTGATCATGCACTGATCACGTGGCTGATCATACACTGATCACGTGACTGATCATGCACTGATCACGTGGATATCATGCACTGATCACGTGGCTGATCATACACTGATCACGTGTCTGATCATGCACTGATCACGTGGCTGATCATACACTGATCACGTAACTGATCATGCACTGATCACGTGGCTATCATGCACTGATCACGTGGCTGATCATGCACTGATCACGTGGCTGATCACACACTGTCACGTGACTGATCATGCACTGATCACGTGGCACTCATGCACTGATCACGTGGCTGATCATACACTGCTCACGTAACTGATCATGCACACATCACGTGGCTATCATGCACTGCTCACGTGGCTGATCATGCAATGATCACGTAGCTACCATATACTGGTCACGTGACTGATCATGCACTGATCACGTAAATGATCATGCACTGATCACGTGACTGATCATGCACTGATCACGTGACTGATCATGCACTGATCACGTGGCTATCATGCACTGATCACGTGGCTGATCATGCACTGATCACGTAGCAACCATGTACTGGTCACGTGACTGATCATGCACTGATCACGTAATTGATCATGCACTGATCACGTGGCTGATCATGCACTGATCACGTGGCTGATCACACACGATCACGTGGCTGATCATGCACTGATCACGTGACTGATCATGCACTGATCACGTGGCTATCATGCACTGATCACGTGGCTATCATGCACTGATCACGTGGCTGATCATGCACTGATCACGCAGCTATCATGCACTGATCACGTGACTGATCATGCACTGATCACGTGGCTGATCATGCACTGATCACGTGACTGATCATGCACTGATCACGTGGCTATCATGCACTGATCACGTGGCTGATCATGCACTGATCACGTAGCTATCATGCACTGATCACGTGACTGATCATGCACTGATCACGTGACTGATCATGCACTGATCACGTGGCTATCATGCACTGATCACGTGGCTGATCATGCACTGATCACGTGGCTGATCATGCACTGATCACGTGACTGATCATGCACTGATCACGTGACTGATCATGCACTGATCACGTGGCTATCATGCACTGATCACGTGGCTGATCATGCACTGATCACGTAGCTATCATGCACTGATCACGTGACTGATCATGCACTGATCACGTGACTGATCATGCACTGATCACGTGGCTATCATGCACTGATCACGTGGCTGATCATGCACTGATCACGTGGCTGATCATGCACTGATCACGTGACTGATCATGCACTGATCACGTAGCAGATGATCAGACAGTGATCACGCAGCTCATCATGCACTGATCACGTGACTGATCATGCACTGATCACGTGGCTGATCATGCACTGATCACGTGACTGATCATGCACTGATCACGTGGCTATCATGCACTGATCACGGACTGATCATGCACTGATCACGTGACTGTCATGCACTGATCACGTGGCTGATCATGCACTGATCACGTGACTGATCATGCACTGATCACGTGGCTGATCATGCACTGATCACGTGACTGATCATGCACTGATCACGTGGCTATCATGCACTGATCACGTGGCTGATCATGCACTGATCACGTGGCTGATCATGCACTGATCACGTGGCTATCATGCACTGATCACGTGGCTGATCATGCACTGATACCGTGACTGAGCATGGACTGATCACATGACTATCATGTAGTGATCACGTGACTTAATGGCGCTGATCATGTGACTGATCATGCGCTGATCATGTTTGCTATCATACACTGATCATGTGCCTCTGGAGGCAATAAACAAAGAGCTGAGTAGGCATGAATCAAACAGTCAGCAGGCAATAATCATGGAACTCAGCTGTGAGGAATCATGCTGCTCAGCTGGCAATAATCAAGCAGCTGAGCAGGCAGGAATTACACAGCACAGCTGGCAATTGTCAAGCAGATGACAGGCAGGAATCATGCAGCTCAGCTGGCAATTGTCAAGCAGATGAGCAGACAGTAATCACGCAGCTCAGCAGGCCCTGATCACGTGACTGAGCATGCACTGTTCACGTGGCTGATCATACACTGATCACGTGACTGATCATGCACTGATCACGTGGATATCATGCACTGATCACGTGGCTGATCATACACTGTTCACGTGTCTGACATGCACTGATCACGTGGCTGATCATGCACTGCTCACGTAACTGATCATGCACTGATCACGTGGCTGATCATGCACTGATCACGTGGCTGATCATGCACTGATCACGTGACTGATCATGCACTGATCACGTGACTGATCATGCACTGATCACGTGACTGATCATGCACTGATCACGTGGCTATCATGCACTGCTCACGTGGCTGATCATGCACTGATCACGCAGCTACCATGCACTGGTCACGTGACTGATCATGCACTGATCACGTAATTGATCATGCACTGATCACGTGGCTTATCATGCACTGATCATGTGACTGATCATGCACTGATCATGTTTGGTGTCATACACTGATCATGTGCCTCTGGAGGCAATGAACAAAGAGCTGAGTAGGCACGAATCAGTCAGCAGGCTATAATCATGGAACTCAGCTCTGAGAAATCATGCTGCTCAGCTGGCAATAATCAAGCAGATGAGCAGGCAGGAATTATGCAGCACAGGTGGCAATTGTCAAGCAGATGACAGGCAGGAATCGTGCAGCTCAGCTGGCAATTGTCAAGCAGATGAGCAGACAGTAATCACGCAGCTCAGCAGGCCCTGATCACGTGACTGAGCATGCACTGTTCACGTGGCTGATCATACACTGATCACGTGACTGATCATGCACTGATCACGTGGCTATCATGCACTGATCACGTGGCTGATCATGCACTGATCACGTGGCTGATCATGCACTGATCACGTGACTGATCATGCACTGATCACGTGGCTATCATGCACTGATCACGTGGCTGATCATGCACTGATCACGGGACTGATCATGCACTGATCACGGGCTATCATGCACTGACACATGACTGACATGCACTGATCACGTGGCTGATCATGCACTGATCACGTGACTGATCATGCACTGATCACGTGACTGATCATGCACTGATCACGTGGCTGATCATGCACTGATCACGTGGCTGATCATGCACTGATCACGTGGCTGATCATGCACTGATCACGTGGCTATCATGCACTGATCACGTGGCTGATCATGCACTGATCACGTAGCTACCATATACTGATCACGTGACTGATCATGCACTGATCACGTGACTGATCATGCACTGATCACGTGACTGATCATGCACTGATCACGTGACTGATCATGCACTGATCACGTGGCTATCATGCACTGATCACGTGGCTGATCATGCACTGATCACGTGCAACCATGTACTGATCACGTGACTGATCATGCACTGATCACGTAATTGATCATGCACTGATCACGTGACTGATCATGCACTGATCACGTGGCTGATCACACACTGATCACGTGACTGATCATGCACTGATCACGTGGCTATCATGCACTGATCACGTGGCTGATCATGCACTGATCACGTAGCTATCATGCACTGATCACGTGACTGATCATGCACTGATCACGTGACTGATCATGCACTGATCACGTGGCTGATCATGCACTGATCACGTGGCTGATCATGCACTGATCACGTGGCTGATCATGCACTGATCACGGCTATCATGCACTGATCACGTGGCTATCATGCACTGATCACGTGGCTGATCATGCACTGATCACGTGGCTATCATGCACTGATCACGTGACTGATCATGCACTGATCACGTGGCTATCATGCACTGATCACGTGGCTGATCATGCACTGATCACGTGACTGATCATGCACTGATCACGTGACTGATCATGCACTGATCACGTGGCTGATCATGCACTGATCACGTGGCTGATCATGCACTGATCACGTGGCTATCATGCACTGATCACGTGGCTGATCATGCACTGATCACGTAGCAATCATGCACTGATCACGTGACTGATCATGCACTGATCACGTAATTGATCATGCACTGATCACGTGACTGATCATGCACTGATCACGTGGCTGATCATGCACTGATCACGTGACTGATCATGCACTGATCACGTGGCTATCATGCACTGATCACGTGGCTATCATGCACTGATCACGTGGATATCATGCACTGATCACGTGGCTGATCATGCACTGATCACGTGACTGATCATGCACTGATCACGTGGCTATCATGCACTGATCACGTGGCTGATCATGCACTGATCACGCAGCTATCATGCACTGATCACGTGACTGATCATGCACTGATCACGTGGCTGATCATGCACTGATCACGTGGCTATCATGCACTGATCACGTGGCTGATCATGCACTGATCACGTGGCTGATCATGCACTGATCACGCAGCTATCATGCACTGATCACGTGACTGATCATGCACTGATCACGTGGCTGATCATGCACTGATCACGTGGCTATCATGCACTGATCACGTGGCTGATCATGCACTGATCACGTGACTGATCATGCACTGATCACGTGACTGATCATGCACTGATCACGTGGCTATCATGCACTGATCACGTGGCTGATCATGCACTGATCACGTGGCTGATCATGCACTGATCACGTGACTGATCATGCACTGATCACGTGACTGATCATGCACTGATCACGTGGCTGATCATGCACTGATCACGTGGCTATCATGCACTGATCACGTGGCTGATCATGCACTGATCACGTAGCTATCATGCACTGTCACGTGACTGATCATGCACTGATCACGTGGCTATCATGCACTGATCACGTGGCTGATCATGCACTGATCACGTGACTGATCATGCACTGATCACGTGACTGATCATGCACTGATCACGTGGCTATCATGCACTGATCACGTGGCTGATCATGCACTGATCACGTGGCTGATCATGCACTGATCACGTGGCTGATCATGCACTGATCACGTGGCTGATCATGCACTGATACCGTGACTGAGCATGGACTGATCACATGACTATCATGTAGTGATCACGTGACTTAATGGCGCTGATCATGTGACTGATCATGCGCTGATCATGTTTGCTATCATACACTGATCATGTGCCTCTGGAGGCAATAAACAAAGAGCTGAGTAGGCACGAATCAAACAGTCAGCAGGCAATAATCATGGAACTCAGCTGTGAGGAATCATGCTGCTCAGCTGGCAATAATCAAGCAGCTGAGCAGGCAGGAATTACGCAGCACAGCTGGCAATTGTCAAGCAGATGACAGGCAGGAATCATGCAGCTCAGCTGGCAATTGTCAAGCAGATGAGCAGACAGTAATCACGCAGCTCAGCAGGCCCTGATCACGTGACTGAGCATGCACTGTTCACGTGGCTGATCATACACTGATCACGTGATTGATCATGCACTGATCACTTGGATATCATGCACTGATCACGTGGCTGATCATACACTGTTCACGTGTCTGACCATGCACTGATCACGTGGCTGATCATGCACTGATCACGTGGCTGATCATGCACTGATCACGTGGCTATCATGCACTGATCACGTGGCTGATCATGCACTGATCACGTGACTGATCATGCACTGATCACGTGGCTATCATGCACTGATCACGTGGCTGATCATGCACTGATCACGTGGCTATCATGCACTGATCACGTGACTGATCATGCACTGATCACGTGACTGATCATGCACTGATCACGTGGCTGATCATGCACTGATCACGTGGCTATCATGCACTGATCACGTGGCTGATCATGCACTGATCACGTAGCTATCATGCACTGATCACGTGACTGATCATGCACTGATCACGTGGCTGATCATGCACTGATCACGTGGCTATCATGCACTGATCACGTGGCTGATCATGCACTGATCACGTGCCTGATCATGCACTGATCACGTGACTGATCATGCACTGATCACGTGACTGATCATGCACTGATCACGTGGCTGATCATGCACTGATCACGTGGCTATCATGCACTGATCACGTGGCTGATCATGCACTGATCACGTAGCTATCATGCACTGTCACGTGACTGATCATGCACTGATCACGTGGCTATCATGCACTGATCACGTGGCTGATCATGCACTGATCACGTGACTGATCATGCACTGATCACGTGACTGATCATGCACTGATCACGTGGCTATCATGCACTGATCACGTGGCTGATCATGCACTGATCACGTGGCTGATCATGCACTGATCACGTGGCTATCATGCACTGATCACGTGGCTGATCATGCACTGATACCGTGACTGAGCATGGACTGATCACATGACTATCATGTAGTGATCACGTGACTTAATGGCGCTGATCATGTGACTGATCATGCGCTGATCATGTTTGCTATCATACACTGATCATGTGCCTCTGGAGGCAATAAACAAAGAGCTGAGTAGGCACGAATCAAACAGTCAGCAGGCAATAATCATGGAACTCAGCTGTGAGGAATCATGCTGCTCAGCTGGCAATAATCAAGCAGCTGAGCAGGCAGGAATTACGCAGCACAGCTGGCAATTGTCAAGCAGATGACAGGCAGGAATCATGCAGCTCAGCTGGCAATTGTCAAGCAGATGAGCAGACAGTAATCACGCAGCTCAGCAGGCCCTGATCACGTGACTGAGCATGCACTGTTCACGTGGCTGATCATACACTGATCACGTGATTGATCATGCACTGATCACTTGGATATCATGCACTGATCACGTGGCTGATCATACACTGTTCACGTGTCTGACCATGCACTGATCACGTGGCTGATCATGCACTGATCACGTGGCTGATCATGCACTGATCACGTGGCTATCATGCACTGATCACGTGGCTGATCATGCACTGATCACGTGACTGATCATGCACTGATCACGTGGCTATCATGCACTGATCACGTGGCTGATCATGCACTGATCACGTGGCTATCATGCACTGATCACGTGACTGATCATGCACTGATCACGTGGCTGATCATGCACTGATCACGTGGCTGATCATGCACTGATCACGTGGCTATCATGCACTGATCACGTGGCTGATCATGCACTGATCACGCAGCTATCATGCACTGATCACGTGACTGATCATGCACTGATCACGTGGCTGATCATGCACTGATCACGTGACTGATCATGCACTGATCACGTGGCTATCATGCACTGATCACGTGGCTGATCATGCACTGATCACGCAGCTACCATGCACTGATCACGTGACTGATCATGCACTGATCACGTAATTGATCATGCACTGATCACGTGGCTATCATGCACTGATCACGTGGCTGATCATGCACTGATCACGTGACTGATCATGCACTGATCACGTGGCTATCATGCACTGATCACGTGGCTGATCATGCACTGATCACGTGACTGATCATGCACTGATCACGTGGCTATCATGCACTGATCACGTGGCTGATCATGCACTGATCACGTGGCTGATCATGCACTGATCACGTGACTGATCATGCACTGATCACGTGACTGATCATGCACTGATCACGTGGCTATCATGCACTGATCACGTGGCTGATCATGCAATGATCACGTAGCTACCATGTACTGGTCACGTGACTGATCATGCACTGATCACGTGACTGATCATGCACTGATCACGTGGCTATCATGCACTGATCACGTGGCTGATCATGCACTGATCACGTGACTGATCATGCACTGATCACGTGGCTGATCATGCACTGATCACGTGGCTATCATGCACTGATCACGTGGCTGATCATGCACTGATCACGTGGCTGATCATGCACTGATCACGTGGCTGATCATGCACTGATCACGTGGCTGATCATGCACTGATCACGTGACTGATCATGCACTGATCACGTGACTATCATGCACTGATCACGTGACTTCATGCACTGATCACGTGACTGATCATGCACTGATCACGTGGCTATCATGCACTGATCACGTGACTGATCATGCACTGATCACGTGACTGATCATGCACTGATCACGTGGCTATCATGCACTGATCACGTGACTGATCATGCACTGATCACGTGGCTATCATGCACTGATCACGTGGCTGATCATGCACTGATCACGGGACTGATCATGCACTGATCACGGGCTATCATGCACTGACACATGACTGATCATGCACTGATCACGTGATGATCATGCACTGATCACGTGACTGATCATGCACTGATCACGTGACTGATCATGCACTGATCACGTGGCTGATCATGCACTGATACCGTGACTGAGCATGGACTGATCACATGACTATCATGTAGTGATCACGTGACTTAATGGCGCTGATCATGTGACTGATCATGCGCTGATCATGTTTGCTATCATACACTGATCATGTGCCTCTGGAGGCAATAAACAAAGAGCTGAGTAGGCACGAATCAAACAGTCAGCAGGCAATAATCATGGAACTCAGCTGTGAGGAATCATGCTGCTCAGCTGGCAATAATCAAGCAGCTGAGCAGGCAGGAATTACGCAGCACAGCTGGCAATTGTCAAGCAGATGACAGGCAGGAATCGTGCAGCTCAGCTGGCAATTGTCAAGCAGATGAGCAGACAGTAATCACGCAGCTCAGCAGGCCCAGATCACGTGACTGAGCATGCACTGTTCACGTGGCTGATCATACACTGATCACGTGATTGATCATGCACTGATCACTTGGATATCATGCACTGATCACGTGGCTGATCATACACTGTTCACGTGTCTGACCATGCACTGATCACGTGGCTGATCATACACTGCTCACGTAACTGATCATGCACTGATCACGTGGCTATCATGCACTGATCACGTGGCTGAACATGCACTGTTCACGTGGCTGATCACACACCTGTCACGTGACATATCATGCACTGATCACGTGGCACTCATGCACTGATCACGTGGCTGATCATACTCTGCTCACGTAACTCATCATGCACACATCACGTGGCTATCATGCACTGCTCACGTGGCTGTCATGCAATGATCACGTAGCTACCATATACTGGTCACGTGACTGATCATGCACTGATCACGTAAATGATCATGCACTGTTCACGTGACTGATCATGCACTGATCACGTGACTGATCATGCACTGATCACGTGGCTGATCATGCACTGATCACGTGGCTGATCATGCACTGATCACGTGGCTGATCATGCACTGATCACGTGGCTGATCATGCACTGATCACGTGACTGATCATGCACTGATCACGTGACTGATCATGCACTGATCACGTGGCTATCATGCACTGATCACGTGGCTGATCATGCACTGATCACGTGACTGATCATGCACTGATCACGTGACTGATCATGCACTGATCACGTGACTGATCATGCACTGATCACGTGGCTGATCATGCACTGATCACGTGACTGATCATGCACTGATCACGTGACTGATCATGCACTGATCACGTGACTGATCATGCACTGATCACGTGGCTATCATGCACTGATCACGTGGCTGATCATGCACTGATCACGTGGCTATCATGCACTGATCACGTGGCTGATCATGCACTGATCACGTGACTGATCATGCACTGATCACGTGGCTGATCATGCACTGATCACGTGGCTGATCATGCACTGATCACGTGACTGATCATGCACTGATCACGTGACTGATCATGCACTGATCACGTGGCTATCATGCACTGATCACGTGGCTGATCATGCACTGATCACGTGCCTGATCATGCACTGATCACGTGACTGATCATGCACTGATCACGTGGCTATCATGCACTGATCACGTGGCTGATCATGCACTGATCACGTGCCTGATCATGCACTGATCACGTGACTGATCATGCACTGATCACGTGGCTATCATGCACTGATCACGTGGCTGATCATGCACTGATCACGTGGCTGATCATGCACTGATACCGTGACTGAGCATGGACTGATCACATGACTATCATGTAGTGATCACGTGACTTAATGGCGCTGATCATGTGACTGATCATGCGCTGATCATGTTTGCTATCATACACTGATCATGTGCCTCTGGAGGCAATAAACAAAGAGCTGAGTAGGCACGAATCAAACAGTCAGCAGGCAATAATCATGGAACTCAGCTGTGAGGAATCATGCTGCTCAGCTGGCAATAATCAAGCAGCTGAGCAGGCAGGAATTACGCAGCACAGCTGGCAATTGTCAAGCAGATGACAGGCAGGAATCGTGCAGCTCAGCTGGCAATTGTCAAGCAGATGAGCAGACAGTAATCACGCAGCTCAGCAGGCCCTGATCACGTGACTGAGCATGCACTGTTCACGTGGCTGATCATACACTGATCACGTGATGATCATGCACTGATCACTTGGATATCATGCACTGATCACGTGGCTGATCATACACTGTTCACGTGTCTGACCATGCACTGATCACGTGGCTGATCATACACTGCTCACGTAACTGATCATGCACTGATCACGTGGCTATCATGCACTGATCACGTGGCTGAACATGCACTGTTCACGTGGCTGATCACACACCTGTCACGTGACATATCATGCACTGATCACGTGGCACTCATGCACTGATCACGTGGCTGATCATACTCTGCTCACGTAACTGATCATGCACACATCACGTGGCTATCATGCACTGCTCACGTGGCTCGTCATGCAATGATCACGTAGCTACCATATACTGGTCACGTGACTGATCATGCACAGATCACGTAAATGATCATGCACTGTTCACGTGACTGATCATGTACTGATCACGTGACTGATCATGCACTGATCACGTGGCTATCATGCTCTGCTCACGTGGCTGATCATGCAACGATCACGTAGCAACCATGTACTGGTCACGTGACTGATCATGCACTGATCACGTAATTGATCCTGCACTGATCACGTGGCTCATCATGCACTGATCACGTGGCTGATCACACATGTATCACGTGACTGATCATGCACTGATCACGTGGCTATCATGCACTGATCACGTGGCTGTCATGCACTGATCACGTGGATATCATGCACTGATCACGTGGCTGATCACACACGTATCACATGACTGATCATGCACTGATCACGTGGCTATCATGCACTGATCACGTGGCTGATCATGCACTGATCACGTAGCTATCATGTACTGGTCACGTGACTGATCATGCACTGATCACGTGACTGATCATGCACTGATCACGTGGCTGATCATGCACTGATCACGTGGCTGATCATGCACTGATCACGTGACTGATCATGCACTGATCACGTGACTGATCATGCACTGATCACGTGGCTATCATGCACTGATCACGTGGCTATCATGCACTGATCACGTGGCTGATCATGCACTGATCACGTGACTGATCATGCACTGATCACGTGGCTGATCATGCACTGATCACGTGGCTGATCATGCACTGATCACGTGGCTATCATGCACTGATCACGTGACTGATCATGCACTGATCACGTGGCTGATCATGCACTGATCACGTGACTGATCATGCACTGATCACGTGGCTGATCATGCACTGATCACGTGGCTATCATGCACTGATCACGTGGCTGATCATGCAATGATCACGTAGCTATCATGCACTGGTCACGTGACTGATCATGCACTGATCACGTGATTGATCATGCACTGATCACGTGGCTGATCATGCACTGATCACGTGGCTGATCATGCACTGATCACGTGACTGATCATGCACTGATCACGTGACTGATCATGCACTGATCACGTGGCTGATCATGCACTGATCACGTGACTGATCATGCACTGATCACGTCTATCATGCACTGATCACGTGACTGATCATGCACTGATCACGTGGCTGATCATGCACTGATCACGTGACTGATCATGCACTGATCACGTGGCTATCATGCACTGATCACGTGGCTGATCATGCACTGATCACGTGGCTGATCATGCACTGTCACGTGACTATCATGCACTGATCACGTGGCATCATGCACTGATCACGTGGCTGATCATACACTGATCACGTGACTGATCATGCACTGATCACGTGGCTATCATGCACTGATCACGTGGCTGTCATGCAATGATCACGTGGCTGCCATGCACTGATCACGTGACTGATCATGCACTGATCACGTGGCTGATCATGCACTGATCACGTGGCTGATCATGCACTGATCACGTGACTGATCATGCACTGATCACGTGACTGATCATGCACTGATCACGTGGCTATCATGCACTGATCACGTGGCTGATCATGCACTGATCACGTGCTATCATGCACTGATCACGTGACTGATCATGCACTGATCACGTGGCTGATCATGCACTGATCACGTGGCTGATCATGCACTGATCACGTGACTGATCATGCACTGATCACGTGACTGATCATGCACTGATCACGTGGCTATCATGCACTGATCACGTGGCTGATCATGCACTGATCACGTGGCTGATCATGCACTGATCACGTGACTGATCATGCACTGATCACGTGACTGATCATGCACTGATCACGTGGCTGATCATGCACTGATCACGTGGCTGATCATGCACTGATCACGTGACTGATCATGCACTGATCACGTGACTGATCATGCACTGATCACGTGGCTATCATGCACTGATCACGTGGCTGATCATGCAATGATCACGTAGCTACCATGTACTGGTCACGTGACTGATCATGCACTGATCACGTGACTGATCATGCACTGATCACGTGGCTGATCATGCACTGATCACGTGGCTGATCATGCACTGATCACGTGACTGATCATGCACTGATCACGTGACTGATCATGCACTGATCACGTGGCTATCATGCACTGATCACGTGGATATCATGCACTGATCACGTGGCTGATCATGCACTGATCACGTGACTGATCATGCACTGATCACGTGGCTATCATGCACTGATCACGTGGCTGATCATGCACTGATCACGTGCTATCATGCACTGATCACGTGACTGATCATGCACTGATCACGTGGCTGATCATGCACTGATCACGTGACTGATCATGCACTGATCACGTGGCTGATCATGCACTGATCACGTGGCTATCATGCACTGATCACGTGGCTGATCATGCACTGATCACGCAGCTACCATGCACTGATCACGTGACTGATCATGCACTGATCACGTGCTGATCATGCACTGATCACGTGGCTGATCATGCACTGATCACGTGGCTGATCATGCACTGATCACGTGACTGATCATGCACTGATCACGTGACTGATCATGCACTGATCACGTGGCTGATCATGCACTGATCACGTGACTGATCATGCACTGATCACGTGGCTATCATGCACTGATCACGTGACTGATCATGCACTGATCACGTGGCTGATCATACACTGATCACGTGACTGATCATGCACTGATCACGTGGCTATCATGCACTGATCACGTGGCTGATCATGCACTGATCACGTGGCTGATCACACACTGTCACGTGACTATCATGCACTGATCACGTGGCACTCATGCACTGATCACGTGGCTGATCATACACTGATCACGTAACTGATCATGCACTGATCACGTGGCTATCATGCACTGATCACGTGGCTGATCATGCAATGATCACGTAGCTACCATATACTGGTCACGTGACTGATCATGCACTGATCACGTGGCTGATCATGCACTGATCACGTGGCTGATCATGCACTGATCACGTGACTGATCATGCACTGATCACGTGGCTATCATGCACTGATCACGTGGCTGATCATGCACTGATCACGTAGCTACCATGCACTGATCACGTGACTGATCATGCACTGATCACGTAATTGATCATGCACTGATCACGTGGCTGATCATGCACTGATCACGTGACTGATCATGCACTGATCACGTGACTGATCATGCACTGATCACGTGGCTATCATGCACTGATCACGTGGCTGATCATGCACTGATCACGTGGCTGATCATGCACTGATCACGTGACTGATCATGCACTGATCACGTGACTGATCATGCACTGATCACGTGGCTATCATGCACTGATCACGTGGCTGATCATGCACTGATCACGTGACTGATCATGCACTGATCACGTGGCTGATCATGCACTGATCACGTGGCTGATCATGCACTGATCACGTGACTGATCATGCACTGATCACGTGACTGATCATGCACTGATCACGTGGCTGATCATGCACTGATCACGTGGCTATCATGCACTGATCACGTGGCTGATCATGCACTGATCACGTAGCTATCATGCACTGATCACGTGACTGATCATGCACTGATCACGTAACTGATCATGCACTGATCACGTGGCTGATCATGCACTGATCACGTGGCTGATCATGCACTGATCACGTGACTGATCATGCACTGATCACGTGACTGATCATGCACTGATCACGTGGCTATCATGCACTGATCACGTGGCTGATCATGCACTGATCACGTGGCTGATCATGCACTGATCACGTGGCTATCATGCACTGATCACGTGGCTGATCATGCACTGATCACGTGGCTATCATGCACTGATCACGTGACTGATCATGCACTGATCACGTGGCTGATCATGCACTGATCACGTGACTGATCATGCACTGATCACGTGACTGATCATGCACTGATCACGTGGCTGATCATGCACTGATCACGTGACTGATCATGCACTGATCACGTGGCTGATCATGCACTGATCACGTGGCTATCATGCACTGATCACGTGGCTGATCATGCACTGATCACGCAGCTATCATGCACTGATCACGTGACTGATCATGCACTGATCACGTGGCTGATCATGCACTGATCACGTGACTGATCATGCACTGATCACGTGACTGATCATGCACTGATCACGTGGCTATCATGCACTGATCACGTGGCTGATCATGCACTGATCACGTGGCTGATCATGCACTGATCACGTGACTGATCATGCACTGATCACGTGACTGATCATGCACTGATCACGTGGCTATCATGCACTGATCACGTGGCTGATCATGCACTGATCACGTGACTGATCATGCACTGATCACGTGGCTGATCATGCACTGATCACGTGGCTGATCATGCACTGATCACGTGACTGATCATGCACTGATCACGTGACTGATCATGCACTGATCACGTGGCTGATCATGCACTGATCACGTGGCTATCATGCACTGATCACGTGGCTGATCATGCACTGATCACGTGGCTATCATGCACTGATCACGTGACTGATCATGCACTGATCACGTGGCTGATCATGCACTGATCACGTGGCTGATCATGCACTGATCACGTGACTGATCATGCACTGATCACAGGACTGATCATGCACTGATCACGTGACTGATCATGCACTGATCACGTGGCTATCATGCACTGATCACGTGGCTGATCATGCACTGATCACGTGACTGATCATGCACTGATCACGTGGCTGATCATGCACTGATCACGTGGCTGATCATGCACTGATCACGTGACTGATCATGCACTGATCACGTGACTGATCATGCACTGATCACGTGGCTGATCATGCACTGATCACGTGGCTATCATGCACTGATCACGTGGCTGATCATGCACTGATCACGTAGCTATCATGCACTGATCACGTGACTGATCATGCACTGATCACGTGGCTGATCATGCACTGATCACGTGACTGATCATGCACTGATCACGTGGCTGATCATGCACTGATCACGTGACTGATCATGCACTGATCACGTGACTGATCATGCACTGATCACGTGACTGATCATGCACTGATCACGTGGCTATCATGCACTGATCACGTGGCTGATCATGCACTGATCACGCAGCTATCATGCACTGATCACGTGACTGATCATGCACTGATCACGTGGCTGATCATGCACTGATCACGTGACTGATCATGCACTGATCACGTGACTGATCATGCACTGATCACGTGGCTGATCATGCACTGATCACGTGACTGATCATGCACTGATCACGTGGCTGATCATGCACTGATCACGTGGCTATCATGCACTGATCACGTGGCTGATCATGCACTGATCACGCAGCTATCATGCACTGATCACGTGACTGATCATGCACTGATCACGTGGCTGATCATGCACTGATCACGTGACTGATCATGCACTGATCACGTGGCTATCATGCACTGATCACGTGGCTGATCATGCACTGATCACGTGGCTATCATGCACTGATCACGTGACTGATCATGCACTGATCACGTAACTGATCATGCACTGATCACGTGGCTGATCATGCACTGATCACGTGACTGATCATGCACTGATCACGTGGCTATCATGCACTGATCACGTGGCTGATCATGCACTGATCACGTAGCTACCATGCACTGATCACGTGACTGATCATGCACTGATCACGTGACTGATCATGCACTGATCACGTGGCTATCATGCACTGATCACGTGGCTGATCATGCACTGATCACGTGGCTGATCATGCACTGATCACGTGACTGATCATGCACTGATCACGTGGCTATCATGCACTGATCACGTGGCTGATCATGCACTGATCACGTGGCTGATCATGCACTGATCACGTGGCTGATCATGCACTGATCACGTGGCTGATCATGCACTGATCACGTGACTGATCATGCACTGATCACGTGGCTGATCATGCACTGATCACGTGGCTATCATGCACTGATCACGTGGCTGATCATGCACTGATCACGTAGCTATCATGCACTGATCACGTGACTGATCATGCACTGATCACGTGGCTGATCATGCACTGATCACGTGACTGATCATGCACTGATCACGTGACTGATCATGCACTGATCACGTGGCTATCATGCACTGATCACGTGGCTGATCATGCACTGATCACGTGACTGATCATGCACTGATCACGTGGCTATCATGCACTGATCACGTGGCTGATCATGCACTGATCACGTGACTGATCATGCACTGATCACGTGGCTATCATGCACTGATCACGTGGCTGATCATGCAATGATCACGTAGCTACCATGCACTGGTCACGTGACTGATCATGCACTGATCACGTAACTGATCATGCACTGATCACGTGACTGATCATGCACTGATCACGTGACTGATCATGCACTGATCACGTGGCTATCATGCACTGATCACGTGGCTGATCATGCACTGATCACGTAGCTACCATGCACTGATCACGTGACTGATCATGCACTGATCACGTAATTGATCATGCACTGATCACGTGACTGATCATGCACTGATCACGTGGCTGATCATGCACTGATCACGTGACTGATCATGCACTGATCACGTGGCTATCATGCACTGATCACGTGGCTGATCATGCACTGATCACGTGACTGATCATGCACTGATCACGTGGCTGATCATGCACTGATCACGTGACTGATCATGCACTGATCACGTGGCTATCATGCACTGATCACGTGGCTGATCATGCACTGATCACGTGGCTGATCATGCACTGATCACGTGGCTATCATGCACTGATCACGTGGCTGATCATGCACTGATCACGCAGCTATCATGCACTGATCACGTGACTGATCATGCACTGATCACGTGGCTGATCATGCACTGATCACGTGACTGATCATGCACTGATCACGTGACTGATCATGCACTGATCACGTGGCTGATCATGCACTGATCACGTGACTGATCATGCACTGATCACGTGGCTATCATGCACTGATCACGTGGCTATCATGCACTGATCACGTGGCTGATCATGCACTGATCACGCAGCTATCATGCACTGATCACGTGACTGATCATGCACTGATCACGTGACTGATCATGCACTGATCACGTGGCTATCATGCACTGATCACGTGGCTGATCATGCACTGATCACGCAGCTATCATGCACTGATCACGTGACTGATCATGCACTGATCACGTGACTGATCATGCACTGATCACGTGGCTATCATGCACTGATCACGTGGCTGATCATGCACTGATCACGTAGCTATCATGTACTGATCACGTGACTGATCATGCACTGATCACGTGACTGATCATGCACTGATCACGTGGCTATCATGCACTGATCACGTGGCTGATCATGCACTGATCACGTGACTGATCATGCACTGATCACGTGACTGATCATGCACTGATCACGTGGCTATCATGCACTGATCACGTGGCTGATCATGCACTGATCACGTGACTGATCATGCACTGATCACGTGGCTGATCATGCACTGATCACGTGGCTATCATGCACTGATCACGTGGCTGATCATGCACTGATCACGTAGCTATCATGCACTGATCACGTGACTGATCATGCACTGATCACGTGGCTGATCATGCACTGATCACGTGACTGATCATGCACTGATCACGTGACTGATCATGCACTGATCACGTGGCTATCATGCACTGATCACGTGGCTGATCATGCACTGATCACGTGACTGATCATGCACTGATCACGTGGCTATCATGCACTGATCACGTGGCTGATCATGCACTGATCACGTGGCTGATCATGCACTGATCACGTGACTGATCATGCACTGATCACGTGGCTGATCATACACTGATCACGTGACTGATCATGCACTGATCACGTGGCTATCATGCACTGATCACGTGGCTGATCATGCACTGATCACGTAGCTATCATGCACTGATCACGTGACTGATCATGCACTGATCACGTAAATGATCATGCACTGATCTGTGACTGATCATGCACTGATCACGTGACTGATCATGCACTGATCACGTGGCTATCATGCACTGATCACGTGGCTGATCATGCAATGATCACGTAGCAACCATGCACTGGTCACGTGACTGATCATGCACTGATCACGTAATTGATCATGCACTGATCACGTGACTGATCATGCACTGATCACGTGGCTGATCATACACTGATCACGTGACTGATCATGCACTGATCACGTGGATATCATGCACTGATCACGTGGCTGATCATACACTGATCACGTGTCTGATCATGCACTGATCACGTGGCTGATCATACACTGATCACGTAACTGATCATGCACTGATCACGTGGCTATCATGCACTGATCACGTGGCTGATCATGCACTGATCACGTGGCTGATCACACACTGTCACGTGACTGATCATGCACTGATCACGTGGCACTCATGCACTGATCACGTGGCTGATCATACACTGCTCACGTAACTGATCATGCACTGATCACGTGGCTATCATGCACTGCTCACGTGGCTGATCATGCAATGATCACGTAGGTACCATATACTGGTCACGTGACTGATCATGCACTGATCACGTAAATGATCATGCACTGATCACGTGACTGATCATGCACTGATCACGTGACTGATCATGCACTGATCACGTGGCTATCATGCACTGCTCACGTGGCTGATCATGCAATGATCACGTAGCAACCATGTACTGGTCACGTGACTGATCATGCACTGATCACGTAATTGATCATGCACTGATCACGTGGCTCATCATGCACTGATCACGTGGCTGATCACACACTGATCACGTGGCTGATCATGCACTGATCACGTGACTGATCATGCACTGATCACGTGGCTATCATGCACTGATCACGTGGCTATCATGCACTGATCACGTGGCTGATCATGCACTGATCACGCAGCTATCATGCACTGATCACGTGACTGATCATGCACTGATCACGTGGCTGATCATGCACTGATCACGTGACTGATCATGCACTGATCACGTGGCTATCATGCACTGATCACGTGGCTGATCATGCACTGATCACGTGGCTATCATGCACTGATCACGTGACTGATCATGCACTGATCACGTGACTGATCATGCACTGATCACGTGGCTATCATGCACTGATCACGTGGCTGATCATGCACTGATCACGTGACTGATCATGCACTGATCACGTGACTGATCATGCACTGATCACGTGGCTATCATGCACTATCACGTGGCTGATCATGCAATGATCACGTAGCTACCATGTACTGGTCACGTGACTGATCATGCACTGATCACGTGACTGATCATGCACTGATCACGTGGCTATCATGCACTGATCACGTGGCTGATCATGCACTGATCACGTGCCTGATCATGCACTGATCACGTGACTGATCATGCACTGATCACGTAGCAATCATGCACTGATCACGTGGCTGATCATGCACTGATCACGTGGCTGATCATACACTGATCACGTGGCTATCATGCACTGATCACGTGGCTGATCATGCACTGATACCGTGACTGAGCATGGACTGATCACATGACTATCATGTAGTGATCACGTGACTTAATGGCGCTGATCATGTGACTGATCATGCGCTGATCATGTTTGCTATCATACACTGATCATGTGCCTCTGGAGGCAATAAACAAAGAGCTGAGTAGGCACGAATCAAACAGTCAGCAGGCAATAATCATGGAACTCAGCTGTGAGGAATCATGCTGCTCAGCTGGCAATAATCAAGCAGCTGAGCAGGCAGGAATTACGCAGCACAGCTGGCAATTGTCAAGCAGATGACAGGCAGGAATCGTGCAGCTCAGCTGGCAATTGTCAAGCAGATGAGCAGACAGTAATCACGCAGCTCAGCAGGCCCTGATCACGTGACTGAGCATGCACTGTTCACGTGGCTGATCATACACTGATCACGTGACTGATCATGCACTGATCACGTGACTGATCATGCACTGATCACGTGGCTGATCATGCACTGATCACGTGGCTGATCATGCACTGATCACGTGACTGATCATGCACTGATCACGTAACTGATCATGCACTGATCACGTGGCTATCATGCACTGATCACGTGGCTGATCATGCACTGATCACGTGACTGATCATGCACTGATCACGTGGCTATCATGCACTGATCACGTGGCTGATCATGCACTGATCACGGGACTGATCATGCACTGATCACGGGCTATCATGCACTGACACATGACTGATCATGCACTGATCACGTGCTGATCATGCACTGATCACGTGACTGATCATGCACTGATCACGTGACTGATCATGCACTGATCACGTGGCTATCATGCACTGATCACGTGGCTGATCATGCACTGATCACGTGGCTGATCATGCACTGATCACGTGGCTGATCATGCACTGATCACGTGACTGATCATGCACTGATCACGTGGCTGATCATGCACTGATCACGTGGCTATCATGCACTGATCACGTGGCTGATCATGCACTGATCACGTGAGCTATCATGCACTGATCACGTGACTGATCATGCACTGATCACGTGGCTGATCATGCACTGATCACGTGGCTGATCATGCACTGATCACGTGGCTATCATGCACTGATCACGTGGCTGATCATGCACTGATCATGTGACTGATCATGTGCTGATCATGTTTGGTATCATACACTGATCATGTGCCTCTGGAGGCAATGAACAAAGAGCTGAGTAGGCACGAATCAGTCAGCAGGCAATAATCATGGAACTCAGCTCTGAGAAATCATGCTGCTCAGCTGGCAATAATCAAGCAGCTGAGCAGGCAGGAATTATGCAGCACAGCTGGCAATTGTCAAGCAGATGACAGGCAGGAATCGTGCAGCTCAGCTGGCAATTGTCAAGCAGATGAGCAGACAGTAATCACGCAGCTCAGCAGGCCCTGATCACGTGACTGAGCATGCACTGTTCACGTGGCTGATCATACACTGATCACGTGACTGATCATGCACTGATCACGTGGCTATCATGCACTGATCACGTGGCTGATCATGCACTGATCACGTGGCTGATCATGCACTGATCACGTGGCTGATCATGCACTGATCACGTGACTGATCATGCACTGATCACGTGGCTATCATGCACTGATCACGTGGCTGATCATGCACTGATCACGGGACTGATCATGCACTGATCACGTGCTATCATGCACTGATCACGTGACTGATCATGCACTGATCACGTGGCTGATCATGCACTGATCACGTGACTGATCATGCACTGATCACGTGACTGATCATGCACTGATCACGTGACTGATCATGCACTGATCACGTGGCTATCATGCACTGATCACGTGGCTGATCATGCACTGATCACGTGACTGATCATGCACTGATCACGTGGCTATCATGCACTGATCACGTGGCTATCATGCACTGATCACGTGGCTGATCATGCACTGATCACGTGACTGATCATGCACTGATCACGTCTGATCATGCACTGATCACGTGACTGATCATGCACTGATCACGTGGCTGATCATGCACTGATCACGTGACTGATCATGCACTGATCACGTGGCTATCATGCACTGATCACGTGGCTGATCATGCACTGATCACGTAGCTATCATGCACTGATCACGTGACTGATCATGCACTGATCACGTGACTGATCATGCACTGATCACGTGACTGATCATGCACTGATCACGTGACTGATCATGCACTGATCACGTGGCTGATCATGCACTGATCACGTGACTGATCATGCACTGATCACGTGGCTGATCATGCACTGATCACGTGGCTATCATGCACTGATCACGTGGCTGATCATGCACTGATCACGTGACTGATCATGCACTGATCACGTGGCTATCATGCACTGATCACGTGGCTGATCATGCACTGATCACGTGGCTGATCATGCACTGATCACGTGACTGATCATGCACTGATCACGTGGCTGATCATGCACTGATCACGTGACTGATCATGCACTGATCACGTGACTGATCATGCACTGATCACGTGGCTATCATGCACTGATCACGTGGCTGATCATGCACTGATCACGTGACTGATCATGCACTGATCACAGGACTGATCATGCACTGATCACGTGACTGATCATGCACTGATCACGTGGCTATCATGCACTGATCACGTGGCTGATCATGCACTGATCACGTGACTGATCATGCACTGATCACGTGGCTGATCATGCACTGATCACGTGGCTGATCATGCACTGATCACGTGACTGATCATGCACTGATCACGTGACTGATCATGCACTGATCACGTGGCTGATCATGCACTGATCACGTGGCTATCATGCACTGATCACGTGGCTGATCATGCACTGATCACGTAGCTACCATGCACTGATCACGTGACTGATCATGCACTGATCACGTAACTGATCATGCACTGATCACGTGGCTGATCATGCACTGATCACGTGGCTGATCATGCACTGATCACGTGACTGATCATGCACTGATCACGTGACTGATCATGCACTGATCACGTGGCTATCATGCACTGATCACGTGGCTGATCATGCACTGATCACGTGGCTGATCATGCACTGATCACGTGGCTATCATGCACTGATCACGTGGCTGATCATGCACTGATCACGCAGCTATCATGCACTGATCACGTGACTGATCATGCACTGATCACGTGGCTGATCATGCACTGATCACGTGACTGATCATGCACTGATCACGTGACTGATCATGCACTGATCACGTGGCTGATCATGCACTGATCACGTGACTGATCATGCACTGATCACGTGGCTATCATGCACTGATCACGTGGCTATCATGCACTGATCACGTGGCTGATCATGCACTGATCACGCAGCTATCATGTACTGATCACGTGACTGATCATGCACTGATCACGTGGCTGATCATGCACTGATCACGTGACTGATCATGCACTGATCACGTGGCTATCATGCACTGATCACGTGGCTGATCATGCACTGATCACGTGCTATCATGCACTGATCACGTGACTGATCATGCACTGATCACGTAACTGATCATGCACTGATCACGTGGCTGATCATGCACTGATCACGTGACTGATCATGCACTGATCACGTGGCTATCATGCACTGATCACGTGGCTGATCATGCACTGATCACGTAGCTATCATGCACTGTCACGTGACTGATCATGCACTGATCACGTGACTGATCATGCACTGATCACGTGGCTATCATGCACTGATCACGTGGCTGATCATGCACTGATCACGTGACTGATCATGCACTGATCACGTGACTGATCATGCACTGATCACGTGGCTATCATGCACTGATCACGTGGCTGATCATGCACTGATCACGTGGCTGATCATGCACTGATCACGTGGCTGATCATGCACTGATCACGTGGCTGATCATGCACTGATCACGTGACTGATCATGCACTGATCACGTGGCTGATCATGCACTGATCACGTGGCTATCATGCACTGATCACGTGGCTGATCATGCACTGATCACGTAGCTATCATGCACTGATCACGTGACTGATCATGCACTGATCACGTGGCTGATCATGCACTGATCACGTGACTGATCATGCACTGATCACGTGACTGATCATGCACTGATCACGTGGCTATCATGCACTGATCACGTGGCTGATCATGCACTGATCACGTGACTGATCATGCACTGATCACGTGGCTATCATGCACTGATCACGTGGCTGATCATGCACTGATCACGTGACTGATCATGCACTGATCACGTGGCTATCATGCACTGATCACGTGGCTGATCATGCAATGATCACGTAGCTACCATATACTGATCACGTGACTGATCATGCACTGATCACGTAAATGATCATGCACTGATCTGTGACTGATCATGCACTGATCACGTGACTGATCATGCACTGATCACGTGGCTATCATGCACTGATCACGTGGCTGATCATGCAATGATCACGTAGCAACCATGTACTGGTCACGTGACTGATCATGCACTGATCACGTAATTGATCATGCACTGATCACGTGACTGATCATGCACTGATCACGTGGCTGATCATACATGATCACGTGACTGATCATGCACTGATCACGTGGATATCATGCACTGATCACGTGGCTGATCATACACTGATCACGTGTCTGATCATGCACTGATCACGTGGCTGATCATACACTGATCACGTAACTGATCATGCACTGATCACGTGGCTATCATGCACTGATCACGTGGCTGATCATGCACTGATCACGTGGCTGATCACACACTGTCACGTGACTGATCATGCACTGATCACGTGGCACTCATGCACTGATCACGTGGCTGATCATACACTGCTCACGTAACTGATCATGCACTGATCACGTGGCTATCATGCACTGCTCACGTGGCTGATCATGCAATGATCACGTAGCTACCATATACTGGTCACGTGACTGATCATGCACTGATCACGTAAATGATCATGCACTGATCACGTGACTGATCATGCACTGATCACGTGACTGATCATGCACTGATCACGTGGCTATCATGCACTGATCACGTGGCTGATCATGCACTGATCACGTAGCAACCATGTACTGGTCACGTGACTGATCATGCACTGATCACGTAATTGATCATGCACTGATCACGTGGCTCATCATGCACTGATCACGTGGCTGATCACACACGATCACGTGGCTGATCATGCACTGATCACGTGACTGATCATGCACTGATCACGTGGCTATCATGCACTGATCACGTGGCTATCATGCACTGATCACGTGGCTGATCATGCACTGATCACGTGCTATCATGCACTGATCACGTGACTGATCATGCACTGATCACGTGGCTGATCATGCACTGATCACGTGACTGATCATGCACTGATCACGTGGCTATCATGCACTGATCACGTGGCTGATCATGCACTGATCACGTAGCTATCATGCACTGATCACGTGACTGATCATGCACTGATCACGTGACTGATCATGCACTGATCACGTGGCTATCATGCACTGATCACGTGGCTGATCATGCACTGATCACGTGACTGATCATGCACTGATCACGTGACTGATCATGCACTGATCACGTGACTGATCATGCACTGATCACGTGGCTATCATGCACTGATCACGTGGCTGATCATGCACTGATCACGTAGCTATCATGCACTGATCACGTGACTGATCATGCACTGATCACGTGACTGATCATGCACTGATCACGTGGCTATCATGCACTGATCACGTGGCTGATCATGCACTGATCACGTGCCTGATCATGCACTGATCACGTGACTGATCATGCACTGATCACGTAGCAGATGAGCAGACAGTAATCACGCAGCTCATCATGCACTGATCACGTGACTGATCATGCACTGATCACGTGGCTGATCATGCACTGATCACGTGACTGATCATGCACTGATCACGTGGCTATCATGCACTGATCACGTGACTGATCATGCACTGATCACGTGATTGTCATGCACTGATCACGTGGCTGATCATGCACTGATCACGTGACTGATCATGCACTGATCACGTGGCTGATCATGCACTGATCACGTGACTGATCATGCACTGATCACGTGGCTATCATGCACTGATCACGTGGCTATCATGCACTGATCACGTGGCTGATCATACACTGATCACGTGACTGATCATGCACTGATCACGTGGCTATCATGCACTGATCACGTGGCTGATCATGCACTGATCACGTGGCTATCATGCACTGATCACGTGACTGATCATGCACTGATCACGTGACTGATCATGCACTGATCACGTGGCTGATCATGCACTGATCACGTGGCTATCATGCACTGATCACGTGGCTGATCATGCACTGATCACGTAGCTATCATGCACTGATCACGTGACTGATCATGCACTGATCACGTGGCTGATCATGCACTGATCACGTGACTGATCATGCACTGATCACGTGGCTATCATGCACTGATCACGTGGCTGATCATGCACTGATCACGCAGCTCCCATGCACTGATCACGTGACTGATCATGCACTGATCACGTGACTGATCATGCACTGATCACGTGGCTATCATGCACTGATCACGTGGCTGATCATGCACTGATCACGTGACTGATCATGCACTGATCACGTGGCTATCATGCACTGATCACGTGGCTGATCATGCACTGATCACGTGACTGATCATGCACTGATCACGTGGCTATCATGCACTGATCACGTGGCTGATCATGCACTGATCACGTGGCTGATCATGCACTGATCACGTGACTGATCATGCACTGATCACGTGACTGATCATGCACTGATCACGTGGCTATCATGCACTGATCACGTGGCTGATCATGCACTGATCACGTGGCTGATCATGCACTGATCACGTGGCTGATCATGCACTGATCACGTGCTATCATGCACTGATCACGTGACTGATCATGCACTGATCACGTGGCTGATCATGCACTGATCACGTGGCTGATCATGCACTGATCACGTGGCTGATCATGCACTGATACCGTGACTGAGCATGGACTGATCACATGACTATCATGTAGTGATCACGTGACTTAATGGCGCTGATCATGTGACTGATCATGCGCTGATCATGTTTGCTATCATACACTGATCATGTGCCTCTGGAGGCAATAAACAAAGAGCTGAGTAGGCACGAATCAAACAGTCAGCAGGCAATAATCATGGAACTCAGCTGTGAGGAATCATGCTGCTCAGCTGGCAATAATCAAGCAGCTGAGCAGGCAGGAATTACGCAGCACAGCTGGCAATTGTCAAGCAGATGACAGGCAGGAATCGTGCAGCTCAGCTGGCAATTGTCAAGCAGATGAGCAGACAGTAATCACGCAGCTCAGCAGGCCCTGATCACGTGACTGAGCATGCACTGTTCACGTGGCTGATCATACACTGATCACGTGATTGATCATGCACTGATCACTTGGATATCATGCACTGATCACGTGGCTGATCATACACTGTTCACGTGTCTGACCATGCACTGATCACGTGGCTGATCATGCACTGATCACGTGGCTGATCATGCACTGATCACGTGGCTATCATGCACTGATCACGTGGCTGATCATGCACTGATCACGTGACTGATCATGCACTGATCACGTGGCTATCATGCACTGATCACGTGGCTGATCATGCACTGATCACGTGGCTATCATGCACTGTCACGTGACTGATCATGCACTGATCACGTAACTGATCATGCACTGATCACGTGGCTGATCATGCACTGATCACGTGGCTATCATGCACTGATCACGTGGCTGATCATGCACTGATCACGTAGCTATCATGCACTGATCACGTGACTGATCATGCACTGATCACGTGGCTGATCATGCACTGATCACGTGGCTATCATGCACTGATCACGTGGCTGATCATGCACTGATCACGTGACTGATCATGCACTGATCACGTGACTGATCATGCACTGATCACGTGACTGATCATGCACTGATCACGTGGCTGATCATGCACTGATCACGTGGCTATCATGCACTGATCACGTGGCTGATCATGCACTGATCACGTAGCTACCATGTACTGTCACGTGACTGATCATGCACTGATCACGTGGCTATCATGCACTGATCACGTGGCTGATCATGCACTGATCACGTGACTGATCATGCACTGATCACGTGACTGATCATGCACTGATCACGTGGCTATCATGCACTGATCACGTGGCTGATCATGCACTGATCACGTGGCTATCATGCACTGATCACGTGGCTATCATGCACTGATCACGTGGCTGATCATGCACTGATACCGTGACTGAGCATGGACTGATCACATGACTATCATGTAGTGATCACGTGACTTAATGGCGCTGATCATGTGACTGATCATGCACTGATCATGTTTGCTATCATACACTGATCATGTGCCTCTGGAGGCAATAAACAAAGAGCTGAGTAGGCACGAATCAAACAGTCAGCAGGCAATAATCATGGAACTCAGCTGTGAGGAATCATGCTGCTCAGCTGGCAATAATCAAGCAGCTGAGCAGGCAGGAATTACGCAGCACAGCTGGCAATTGTCAAGCAGATGACAGGCAGGAATCATGCAGCTCAGCTGGCAATTGTCAAGCAGATGAGCAGACAGTAATCACGCAGCTCAGCAGGCCCTGATCACGTGACTGAGCATGCACTGTTCACGTGGCTGATCATACACTGATCACGTGATTGATCATGCACTGATCACGTGGATATCATGCACTGATCACGTGGCTGATCATACACTGTTCACGTGTCTGATCATGCACTGATCACGTGGCTGATCATGCACTGATCACGTGGCTGATCATGCACTGATCACGTGGCTATCATGCACTGATCACGTGGCTGATCACACACTGATCACGTGACTGATCATGCACTGATCACGTGGCTATCATGCACTGATCACGTGGCTGATCATGCACTGATCACGTAGCTATCATGCACTGTCACGTGACTGATCATGCACTGATCACGTAATGATCATGCACTGATCACGTGGCTGATCATGCACTGATCACGTGCTGATCATGCACTGATCACGTGGCTATCATGCACTGATCACGTGGCTGATCATGCACTGATCACGCAGCTTCATGCACTGATCACGTGACTGATCATGCACTGATCACGTAATTGATCATGCACTGATCACGTGGCTATCATGCACTGATCACGTGGCTGATCATGCACTGATCACGTGACTGATCATGCACTGATCACGTGGCTATCATGCACTGATCACGTGGCTGATCATGCACTGATCACGTGGCTGATCATGCACTGATCACGTGACTGATCATGCACTGATCACGTGGCTATCATGCACTGATCACGTGGCTGATCATGCACTGATCACGTGACTGATCATGCACTGATCACGTGGCTGATCATGCACTGATCACGTGGCTATCATGCACTGATCACGTGGCTGATCATGCACTGATCACGTGGCTGATCATGCACTGATCACGTGGCTATCATGCACTGATCACGTGGCTGATCATGCACTGATACCGTGACTGAGCATGGACTGATCACATGACTATCATGTAGTGATCACGTGACTTAATGGCGCTGATCATGTGACTGATCATGCACTGATCATGTTTGCTATCATACACTGATCATGTGCCTCTGGAGGCAATAAACAAAGAGCTGAGTAGGCACGAATCAAACAGTCAGCAGGCAATAATCATGGAACTCAGCTGTGAGGAATCATGCTGCTCAGCTGGCAATAATCAAGCAGCTGAGCAGGCAGGAATTACGCAGCACAGCTGGCAATTGTCAAGCAGATGACAGGCAGGAATCATGCAGCTCAGCTGGCAATTGTCAAGCAGATGAGCAGACAGTAATCACGCAGCTCAGCAGGCCCTGATCACGTGACTGAGCATGCACTGTTCACGTGGCTGATCATACACTGATCACGTGATTGATCATGCACTGATCACTTGGATATCATGCACTGATCACGTGGCTGATCATACACTGTTCACGTGTCTGATCATGCACTGATCACGTGGCTGATCATGCACTGATCACGTGGCTGATCATGCACTGATCACGTGGCTATCATGCACTGATCACGTGGCTGATCACACACTGATCACGTGACTGATCATGCACTGATCACGTGGCTATCATGCACTGATCACGTGGCTGATCATGCACTGATCACGTAGCTATCATGCACTGTCACGTGACTGATCATGCACTGATCACGTAACTGATCATGCACTGATCACGTGGCTGATCATGCACTGATCACGTGGCTATCATGCACTGATCACGTGGCTGATCATGCACTGATCACGTAGCTACCATGCACTGATCACGTGACTGATCATGCACTGATCACGTGGCTGATCATGCACTGATCACGTGGCTATCATGCACTGATCACGTGGCTGATCATGCACTGATCACGTGACTGATCATGCACTGATCACGTGACTGATCATGCACTGATCACGTGACTGATCATGCACTGATCACGTGGCTGATCATGCACTGATCACGTGGCTATCATGCACTGATCACGTGGCTGATCATGCACTGATCACGTAGCTACCATGTACTGTCACGTGACTGATCATGCACTGATCACGTGGCTATCATGCACTGATCACGTGGCTGATCATGCACTGATCACGTGACTGATCATGCACTGATCACGTGACTGATCATGCACTGATCACGTGGCTATCATGCACTGATCACGTGGCTGATCATGCACTGATCACGTGGCTGATCATGCACTGATCACGTGGCTATCATGCACTGATCACGTGGCTGATCATGCACTGATACCGTGACTGAGCATGGACTGATCACATGACTATCATGTAGTGATCACGTGACTTAATGGCGCTGATCATGTGACTGATCATGCGCTGATCATGTTTGCTATCATACACTGATCATGTGCCTCTGGAGGCAATAAACAAAGAGCTGAGTAGGCACGAATCAAACAGTCAGCAGGCAATAATCATGGAACTCAGCTGTGAGGAATCATGCTGCTCAGCTGGCAATAATCAAGCAGCTGAGCAGGCAGGAATTACGCAGCACAGCTGGCAATTGTCAAGCAGATGACAGGCAGGAATCATGCAGCTCAGCTGGCAATTGTCAAGCAGATGAGCAGACAGTAATCACGCAGCTCAGCAGGCCCTGATCACGTGACTGAGCATGCACTGTTCACGTGGCTGATCATACACTGATCACGTGATTGATCATGCACTGATCACTTGGATATCATGCACTGATCACGTGGCTGATCATACACTGTTCACGTGTCTGACCATGCACTGATCACGTGGCTGATCATGCACTGATCACGTGGCTGATCATGCACTGATCACGTGGCTATCATGCACTGATCACGTGGCTGATCACACACTGATCACGTGACTGATCATGCACTGATCACGTGGCTATCATGCACTGATCACGTGGCTGATCATGCACTGATCACGTAGCTATCATGCACTGTCACGTGACTGATCATGCACTGATCACGTAACTGATCATGCACTGATCACGTGGCTGATCATGCACTGATCACGTGGCTGATCATGCACTGATCACGTGGCTATCATGCACTGATCACGTGGCTGATCATGCACTGATCACGCAGCTTCATGTACTGATCACGTGACTGATCATGCACTGATCACGTAATTGATCATGCACTGATCACGTGGCTATCATGCACTGATCACGTGGCTGATCATGCACTGATCACGTGACTGATCATGCACTGATCACGTGGCTATCATGCACTGATCACGTGGCTGATCATGCACTGATCACGTGGCTGATCATGCACTGATCACGTGACTGATCATGCACTGATCACGTGACTGATCATGCACTGATCACGTGGCTATCATGCACTGATCACGTGGCTGATCATGCACTGATCACGTGACTGATCATGCACTGATCACGTGGCTGATCATGCACTGATCACGTGGCTATCATGCACTGATCACGTGGCTGATCATGCACTGATCACGTGGCTGATCATGCACTGATCACGTGGCTATCATGCACTGATCACGTGGCTGATCATGCACTGATACCGTGACTGAGCATGGACTGATCACATGACTATCATGTAGTGATCACGTGACTTAATGGCGCTGATCATGTGACTGATCATGCACTGATCATGTTTGCTATCATACACTGATCATGTGCCTCTGGAGGCAATAAACAAAGAGCTGAGTAGGCACGAATCAAACAGTCAGCAGGCAATAATCATGGAACTCAGCTGTGAGGAATCATGCTGCTCAGCTGGCAATAATCAAGCAGCTGAGCAGGCAGGAATTACGCAGCACAGCTGGCAATTGTCAAGCAGATGACAGGCAGGAATCGTGCAGCTCAGCTGGCAATTGTCAAGCAGATGAGCAGACAGTAATCACGCAGCTCAGCAGGCCCTGATCACGTGACTGAGCATGCACTGTTCACGTGGCTGATCATACACTGATCACGTGATTGATCATGCACTGATCACTTGGATATCATGCACTGATCACGTGGCTGATCATACACTGTTCACGTGTCTGACCATGCACTGATCACGTGGCTGATCATACACTGCTCACGTAACTGATCATGCACTGATCACGTGGCTGATCATGCACTGATCACGTGGCTGATCATGCACTGATCACGTGACTGATCATGCACTGATCACGTGACTGATCATGCACTGATCACGTGGCTATCATGCACTGATCACGTGGCTGATCATGCACTGATCACGCAGCTACCATGCACTGATCACGTGACTGATCATGCACTGATCACGTAACTGATCATGCACTGATCACGTGGCTTATCATGCACTGATCATGTGACTGATCATGTGCTGATCATGTTTGGTGTCATACACTGATCATGTGCATCTGGAGGCAATGAACAAAGAGCTGAGTAGGCAGGAATCAGTCAGCAGGCTATAATCATGGAACTCAGCTCTGAGAATCATGCTGCTCAGCTGGCAATAATCAAGTAGATGAGCAGGCAGGAATTATGCAGCACAGGTGGCAATTGTCAAGCAGATGACAGGCAGGAATCGTGCAGCTCAGCTGGCAATTGTCAAGCAGATGAGCAGACAGTAATCACGCAGCTCAGCAGGCCCTGATCACGTGACTGAGCATGCACTGTTCACGTGGCTGATCACACACTATCACGTGACTGATCATGCACTGATCACGTGGCTATCATGCACTGATCACGTGACTGATCATGCACTGATCACGTGGCTGTCATGCACTGATCACGTGGCTATCATGCACTGATCACGTGACTGATCATGCACTGATCACGTGGCTATCATGCACTGATCACGTGGCTGATCATGCACTGATCACGGGACTGATCATGCACTGATCACGGGCTATCATGCACTGATACATGACTGACATGCACTGATCACGTGGCTGATCATGCACTGATCACGTGACTGATCATGCACTGATCACGTGACTGATCATGCACTGATCACGTGGCTGATCATGCACTGATCACGTGGCTATCATGCACTGATCACGTGGCTGATCATGCACTGATCACGTGGCTATCATGCACTGATCACGTGGCTGATCATGCACTGATCACGTAGCTATCATGCACTGATCACGTGACTGATCATGCACTGATCACGTGGCTGATCATGCACTGATCACGTGACTGATCATGCACTGATCACGTGACTGATCATGCACTGATCACGTGGCTATCATGCACTGATCACGTGGCTGATCATGCACTGATCACGTAGCAACCATGCACTGATCACGTGACTGATCATGCACTGATCACGTGGCTGATCATGCACTGATCACGTGACTGATCATGCACTGATCACGTGGCTATCACACATGATCACGTGACTGATCATGCACTGATCACGTGGCTATCATGCACTGATCACGTGACTGATCATGCACTGATCACGTGACTGATCATGCACTGATCACGTGGCTGATCATGCACTGATCACGTGGCTATCATGCACTGATCACGTGGCTGATCATGCACTGATCACGTAGCTATCATGCACTGATCACGTGACTGATCATGCACTGATCACGTGGCTGATCATGCACTGATCACGTGGCTGATCATGCACTGATCACGTGGCTATCATGCACTGATCACGTGGCTGATCATGCACTGATCACGCAGCTATCATGCACTGATCACGTGACTGATCATGCACTGATCACGTGGCTGATCATGCACTGATCACGTGACTGATCATGCACTGATCACGTGGCTGATCATGCACTGATCACGTGGCTGATCATGCACTGATCACGTGGCTGATCATGCACTGATCACGTAGCTATCATGCACTGATCACGTGACTGATCATGCACTGATCACGTGGCTGATCATGCACTGATCACGTGGCTGATCATGCACTGATCACGTGGCTGATCATGCACTGATCACGTGGCTGATCATGCACTGATCACGTGACTGATCATGCACTGATCACGTGGCTATCATGCACTGATCACGTGGCTATCATGCACTGATCACGTGGCTGATCATGCACTGATCACGTGCCTGATCATGCACTGATCACGTGACTGATCATGCACTGATCACGTGACTGATCATGCACTGATCACGTGGCTGATCATGCACTGATCACGTGGCTATCATGCACTGATCACGTGGCTGATCATGCACTGATCACGTGGCTATCATGCACTGATCACGTGACTGATCATGCACTGATCACGTGGCTATCATGCACTGATCACGTGGCTGATCATGCACTGATCACGTGGCTGATCATGCACTGATCACGTGACTGATCATGCACTGATCACGTGCAATCATGCACTGATCACGTGACTGATCATGCACTGATCACGTGGCTGATCATGCACTGATCACGTGGCTATCATGCACTGATCACGTGGCTGATCATGCACTGATACCGTGACTGAGCATGGACTGATCACATGACTATCATGTAGTGATCACGTGACTTAATGGCGCTGATCATGTGACTGATCATGCGCTGATCATGTTTGCTATCATACACTGATCATGTGCCTCTGGAGGCAATAAACAAAGAGCTGAGTAGGCACGAATCAAACAGTCAGCAGGCAATAATCATGGAACTCAGCTGTGAGGAATCATGCTGCTCAGCTGGCAATAATCAAGCAGCTGAGCAGGCAGGAATTACGCAGCACAGCTGGCAATTGTCAAGCAGATGACAGGCAGGAATCGTGCAGCTCAGCTGGCAATTGTCAAGCAGATGAGCAGACAGTAATCACGCAGCTCAGCAGGCCCTGATCACGTGACTGAGCATGCACTGTTCACGTGGCTGATCATACACTGATCACGTGATTGATCATGCACTGATCACTTGGATATCATGCACTGATCACGTGGCTGATCATACACTGTTCACGTGTCTGACCATGCACTGATCACGTGGCTGATCATGCACTGATCACGTGGCTGATCATGCACTGATCACGTGGCTATCATGCACTGATCACGTGGCTGATCATGCACTGATCACGTGGCTGATCATGCACTGATCACGTGGCTGATCATGCACTGATCACGTGGCTACCATGCACTGATCACGTGACTGATCATGCACTGATCACGTGATCATGCACTGATCACGTGACTGATCATGCACTGATCACGTGACTGATCATGCACTGATCACGTGGCTATCATGCACTGATCACGTGGCTGATCATGCACTGATCACGTGACTGATCATGCACTGATCACGTGGCTGATCATGCACTGATCACGTGGCTGATCATGCACTGATCACGTGACTGATCATGCACTGATCACGTGACTGATCATGCACTGATCACGTGGCTGATCATGCACTGATCACGTAGCTATCATGCACTGATCACGTGACTGATCATGCACTGATCACGTAATTGATCATGCACTGATCACGTGGCTGATCATGCACTGATCACGTGGCTGATCATGCACTGATCACGTGACTGATCATGCACTGATCACGTGACTGATCATGCACTGATCACGTGGCTATCATGCACTGATCACGTGGCTGATCATGCACTGATCACGTGGCTGATCATGCACTGATCACGTGGCTATCATGCACTGATCACGTGGCTGATCATGCACTGATCACGCAGCTATCATGCACTGATCACGTGACTGATCATGCACTGATCACGTGGCTGATCATGCACTGATCACGTGACTGATCATGCACTGATCACGTGACTGATCATGCACTGATCACGTGGCTGATCATGCACTGATCACGTGACTGATCATGCACTGATCACGTGGCTATCATGCACTGATCACGTGGCTATCATGCACTGATCACGTGGCTGATCATGCACTGATCACGCAGCTATCATGCACTGATCACGTGACTGATCATGCACTGATCACGTGGCTATCATGCACTGATCACGTGGCTGATCATGCACTGATCACGCAGCTATCATGCACTGATCACGTGACTGATCATGCACTGATCACGTGACTGATCATGCACTGATCACGTGGCTGATCATGCACTGATCACGTGACTGATCATGCACTGATCACGTGGCTATCATGCACTGATCACGTGGCTGATCATGCACTGATCACGTAGCTACCATGTACTGATCACGTGACTGATCATGCACTGATCACGTGACTGATCATGCACTGATCACGTGGCTATCATGCACTGATCACGTGGCTGATCATGCACTGATCACGTGGCTGATCATGCACTGATCACGTGACTGATCATGCACTGATCACGTGGCAATCATGCACTGATCACGTGGCTGATCATGCACTGATCACGTGGTCATGCACTGATCACGTGGCTATCATGCACTGATCACGTGGCTGATCATGCACTGATCACGTGACTGATCATGCACTGATCACGTGGCTGATCATGCACTGATCACGTGGCTATCATGCACTGATCACGTGGCTGATCATGCACTGATCACGTGGCTATCATGCACTGATCACGTGACTGATCATGCACTGATCACGTGGCTGATCATGCACTGATCACGTGACTGATCATGCACTGATCACGTGACTGATCATGCACTGATCACGTGGCTATCATGCACTGATCACGTGGCTGATCATGCACTGATCACGTGACTGATCATGCACTGATCACGTGGATATCATGCACTGATCACGTGGCTGATCATACACTGATCACGTGACTGATCATGCACTGATCACGTGGCTATCATGCACTGATCACGTGGCTGATCATGCAATGATCACGTAGCTACCATATACTGGTCACGTGACTGATCATGCACTGATCACGTAAATGATCATGCACTGATCACGTGACTGATCATGCACTGATCACGTGACTGATCATGCACTGATCACGTGGCTATCATGCACTGATCACGTGGCTGATCATGCAATGATCACGTAGCAACCATGTACTGGTCACGTGACTGATCATGCACTGATCACGTAATTGATCATGCACTGATCACGTGGCTGATCATGCACTGATCACGTGGCTGATCACACATGATCACGTGACTGATCATGCACTGATCACGTGGATATCATGCACTGATCACGTGGCTGATCATGCACTGATCACGTGGCTGATCATGCACTGATCACGTGGCTGATCATGCACTGATCACGTGACTGATCATGCACTGATCACGTGGCTATCATGCACTGATCACGTGGCTGATCATGCACTGATCACGTGGCTGATCATGCACTGTCACGTGACTGATCATGCACTGATCACGTGGCATCATGCACTGATCACGTGGCTGATCATGCACTGATCACGTACTGATCATGCACTGATCACGTGGCTATCATGCACTGATCACGTGGCTGATCATGCAATGATCACGTAGCTACCATATACTGATCACGTGACTGATCATGCACTGATCACGTAAATGATCATGCACTGATCACGTGACTGATCATGCACTGATCACGTGACTGATCATGCACTGATCACGTGGCTATCATGCACTGATCACGTGGCTGATCATGCACTGATCACGTAGCTATCATGCACTGATCACGTGACTGATCATGCACTGATCACGTGACTGATCATGCACTGATCACGTGGCTGATCATGCACTGATCACGTGGCTATCATGCACTGATCACGTGGCTGATCATGCACTGATCACGTAGCTACCATGCACTGATCACGTGACTGATCATGCACTGATCACGTGACTGATCATGCACTGATCACGTGGCTGATCATGCACTGATCACGTGGTATCATGCACTGATCACGTGGCTGATCATGCACTGATCACGCAGCTATCATGCACTGATCACGTGACTGATCATGCACTGATCACGTGGCTGATCATGCACTGATCACGTGACTGATCATGCACTGATCACGTGGCTGATCATGCACTGATCACGTGGCTGATCATGCACTGATCACGTGGCTGATCATGCACTGATCACGCAGCTATCATGCACTGATCACGTGACTGATCATGCACTGATCACGTGGCTGATCATGCACTGATCACGTGGCTGATCATGCACTGATCACGTGGCTATCATGCACTGATCACGTGGCTGATCATGCACTGATCACGTGGCTGATCATGCACTGATCACGTGACTGATCATGCACTGATCACGTGGCTATCATGCACTGATCACGTGGCTGATCATGCACTGATCACGTGGCTGATCATGCACTGATCACGTGACTGATCATGCACTGATCACGTGACTGATCATGCACTGATCACGTGGCTGATCATGCACTGATCACGTGGCTATCATGCACTGATCACGTGGCTGATCATGCACTGATCACGTAGCTACCATGCACTGATCACGTGACTGATCATGCACTGATCACGTGGCTATCATGCACTGATCACGTGGCTGATCATGCACTGATCACGTGCCTGATCATGCACTGATCACGTGACTGATCATGCACTGATCACGTGACTGATCATGCACTGATCACGTGGCTATCATGCACTGATCACGTGGCTGATCATGCACTGATCACGTAGCTATCATGCACTGATCACGTGACTGATCATGCACTGATCACGTGACTGATCATGCACTGATCACGTGGTATCATGCACTGATCACGTGGCTGATCATGCACTGATCACGTGACTGATCATGCACTGATCACGTGACTGATCATGCACTGATCACGTGCAGATGATCAGACACTGATCACGCAGCTGATCATGCACTGATCACGTGACTGATCATGCACTGATCACGTGCTGATCATGCACTGATCACGTGACTGATCATGCACTGATCACGTGGCTATCATGCACTGATCACGTGGCTGATCATGCACTGATCACGTAACTGTCATGCACTGATCACGTGGCTGATCATGCACTGATCACGTGACTGATCATGCACTGATCACGTGGCTGATCATGCACTGATCACGTGACTGATCATGCACTGATCACGTGGCTATCATGCACTGATCACGTGACTGATCATGCACTGATCACGTGGCTGATCATGCACTGATCACGTGCCTGATCATGCACTGATCACGTGGCTGATCATGCACTGATACCGTGACTGAGCATGGACTGATCACATGACTATCATGTAGTGATCACGTGACTTAATGGCGCTGATCATGTGACTGATCATGCGCTGATCATGTTTGCTATCATACACTGATCATGTGCCTCTGGAGGCAATAAACAAAGAGCTGAGTAGGCACGAATCAAACAGTCAGCAGGCAATAATCATGGAACTCAGCTGTGAGGAATCATGCTGCTCAGCTGGCAATAATCAAGCAGCTGAGCAGGCAGGAATTACGCAGCACAGCTGGCAATTGTCAAGCAGATGACAGGCAGGAATCATGCAGCTCAGCTGGCAATTGTCAAGCAGATGAGCAGACAGTAATCACGCAGCTCAGCAGGCCCTGATCACGTGACTGAGCATGCACTGTTCACGTGGCTGATCACACACTGATCACGTGACTGATCATGCACTGATCACGTGACTGATCATGCACTGATCACGTGGCTGATCATGCACTGATCACGTGGCTGGACATGCACTGATCACGTGGCTGATCATGCACTGATCACGTGGCTGATCATGCACTGATCACGTGGCTGATCATGCACTGATCACGTGGCTGATCATGCACTGATCACGTGGCTGATCATGCACTGTCACGTGACTGATCATGCACTGATCACGTGGCTGATCATGCACTGATCACGTGGCTGATCATGCACTGATCACGTAGCTATCATGCACTGGTCACGTGACTGATCATGCACTGATCACGTGACTGATCATGCACTGATCACGTGGCTGATCATGCACTGATCACGTGACTGATCATGCACTGATCACGTGACTGATCATGCACTGATCACGTGGCTATCATGCACTGATCACGTGGCTGATCATGCACTGATCACGCAGCTACCATGCACTGGTCACGTGACTGATCATGCACTGATCACGTAATTGATCATGCACTGATCACGTGGCTTATCATGCACTGATCATGTGACTGATCATGCACTGATCATGTTTGGTGTCATACACTGATCATGTGCATCTGCAGGCAATGAACAAAGAGCTGAGTAGGCAGGAATCAGTCAGCAGGCTATAATCATGGAACTCAGCTCTGAGAAATCATGCTGCTCAGCTGGCAATAATCAAGTAGATGAGCAGGCAGGAATTATGCAGCACAGGTGGCAATTGTCAAGAGATGACAGGCAGGAATCGTACAGCTCAGCTGGCAATTGTCAAGCAGATGAGCAGACAGTAATCACGCAGCTCATCATGCACTGATCACGTGACTGATCATGCACTGATCACGTGGCTGATCATGCACTGATCACGTGACTGATCATGCACTGATCACGTGGCTATCATGCACTGATCACGTGGCTGATCATGCACTGATCACGTAACTGTCATGCACTGATCACGTGGCTATCATGCACTGATCACGTGACTGATCATGCACTGATCACGTGGCTGATCATGCACTGATCACGTGACTGATCATGCACTGATCACGTAGCAATCATGCACTGATCACGTGGCTGATCATGCACTGATCACGTGGCTGATCATGCACTGATCACGTGGCTATCATGCACTGATCACGTGGCTGATCATGCACTGATACCGTGACTGAGCATGGACTGATCACATGACTATCATGTAGTGATCACGTGACTTAATGGCGCTGATCATGTGACTGATCATGCACTGATCATGTTTGCTATCATACACTGATCATGTGCCTCTGGAGGCAATAAACAAAGAGCTGAGTAGGCATGAATCAAACAGTCAGCAGGCAATAATCATGGAACTCAGCTGTGAGGAATCATGCTGCTCAGCTGGCAATAATCAAGCAGCTGAGCAGGCAGGAATTACACAGCACAGCTGGCAATTGTCAAGCAGATGACAGGCAGGAATCATGCAGCTCAGCTGGCAATTGTCAAGCAGATGAGCAGACAGTAATCACGCAGCTCAGCAGGCCCTGATCACGTGACTGAGCATGCACTGTTCACGTGGCTGATCATACACTGATAACGTGATTGATCATGCACTGATCACTTGGATATCATGCACTGATCACGTGGCTGATCATACACTGTTCACGTGTCTGACCATGCACTGATCACGTGGCTGATCATACACTGCTCACGTAACTGATCATGCACTGATCACGTGGCTGATCATGCACTGATCACGTGGCTGATCATGCACTGATCACGTGACTGATCATGCACTGATCACGTGACTGATCATGCACTGATCACGTGGCTATCATGCACTGATCACGTGGCTGATCATGCACTGATCACGCAGCTACCATGCACTGGTCACGTGACTGATCATGCACTGATCACGTAATTGATCATGCACTGATCACGTGGCTTATCATGCACTGATCATGTGACTGATCATGTGCTGATCATGTTTGGTGTCATACACTGATCATGTGCATCTGGAGGCAATGAACAAAGAGCTGAGTAGGCAGGAATCAGTCAGCAGGCTATAATCATGGAACTCAGCTCTGAGAAATCATGCTGCTCAGCTGGCAATAATCAAGTAGATGAGCAGGCAGGAATTATGCAGCACAGGTGGCAATTGTCAAGGAGATGACAGGCAGGAATCGTGCAGCTCAGCTGGCAATTGTCAAGCAGATGAGCCGACAGTAATCACGCAGCTCAGCAGGCCCTGATCACGTGACTGAGCATGCACTGTTCACGTGGCTGATCACACACTATCACGTGACTGATCATGCACTGATCACGTGGCTATCATGCACTGATCACGTGACTGATCATGCACTGATCACGTGGCTGTCATGCACTGATCACGTGGCTGATCATGCACTGATCACGTGACTGATCATGCACTGATCACGTGGCTATCATGCACTGATCACGTGGCTGATCATGCACTGATCACGGGACTGATCATGCACTGATCACGGCGCTATCATGCACTGACACATGACTGACATGCACTGATCACGTGGCTGATCATGCACTGATCACGTGACTGATCATGCACTGATCACGTGACTGATCATGCACTGATCACGTGGCTGATCATGCACTGATCACGTGGCTATCATGCACTGATCACGTGGCTGATCATGCACTGATCACGTGGCTATCATGCACTGATCACGTGGCTGATCATGCACTGATCACGTAGCTACCATGCACTGATCACGTGACTGATCATGCACTGATCACGTGGCTGATCATGCACTGATCACGTGACTGATCATGCACTGATCACGTGACTGATCATGCACTGATCACGTGGCTATCATGCACTGATCACGTGGCTGATCATGCACTGATCACGTAGCTACCATGCACTGATCACGTGACTGATCATGCACTGATCACGTAATTGATCATGCACTGATCACGTGACTGATCATGCACTGATCACGTGGCTGATCACACACTGATCACGTGACTGATCATGCACTGATCACGTGGCTATCATGCACTGATCACGTGGCTGATCATGCACTGATCACGTGGCTATCATGCACTGATCACGTGACTGATCATGCACTGATCACGTGACTGATCATGCACTGATCACGTGACTGATCATGCACTGATCACGTGGCTGATCATGCACTGATCACGTGACTGATCATGCACTGATCACGTGGCTATCATGCACTGATCACGTGGCTGATCATGCACTGATCACGTGGCTATCATGCACTGATCACGTGGCTGATCATGCAATGATCACGTAGCTACCATGCACTGATCACGTGACTGATCATGCACTGATCACGTGGCTGATCATGCACTGATCACGTGACTGATCATGCACTGATCACGTGACTGATCATGCACTGATCACGTGGCTATCATGCACTGATCACGTGGCTGATCATGCACTGATCACGTAGCAACCATGTACTGGTCACGTGACTGATCATGCACTGATCACGTAATTGATCATGCACTGATCACGTGACTGATCATGCACTGATCACGTGGCTGATCACACACTGATCACGTGACTGATCATGCACTGATCACGTGGCTATCATGCACTGATCACGTGGCTGATCATGCACTGATCACGTGGCTATCATGCACTGATCACGTGGCTATCATGCACTGATCACGTGGCTGATCATGCACTGATCACGTGGCTATCATGCACTGATCACGTGACTGATCATGCACTGATCACGTGGCTATCATGCACTGATCACGTGGCTGATCATGCACTGATCACGTGACTGATCATGCACTGATCACGTGACTGATCATGCACTGATCACGTGGCAATCATGCACTGATCACGTGGCTGATCATGCACTGATCACGTGGCTATCATGCACTGATCACGTGGCTGATCATGCACTGATCACGTAGCAACCATGCACTGATCACGTGACTGATCATGCACTGATCACGTAATTGATCATGCACTGATCACGTGACTGATCATGCACTGATCACGTGGCTGATCATACACTGATCACGTGACTGATCATGCACTGATCACGTGGCTATCATGCACTGATCACGTGGCTATCATGCACTGATCACGTGGATATCATGCACTGATCACGTGGCTGATCACACACTGATCACGTGACTGATCATGCACTGATCACGTGGCTATCATGCACTGATCACGTGGCTGATCATGCACTGATCACGTGGCTATCATGCACTGATCACGTGACTGATCATGCACTGATCACGTAACTGATCATGCACTGATCACGTGGCTGATCATGCACTGATCACGTGGCTATCATGCACTGATCACGTGGCTGATCATGCACTGATCACGCAGCTATCATGCACTGATCACGTGACTGATCATGCACTGATCACGTGGCTGATCATGCACTGATCACGTGGCTGATCATGCACTGATCACGTGGCTGATCATGCACTGATCACGTGGCTGATCATGCACTGATCACGCAGCTATCATGCACTGGTCACGTGACTGATCATGCACTGATCACGTGGCTGATCATGCACTGATCACGTGGCTGATCATGCACTGATCACGTGGCTGATCATGCACTGATCACGTGACTGATCATGCACTGATCACGTGCCTGATCATGCACTGATCACGTGGCTATCATGCACTGATCACGTGGCTGATCATGCACTGATCACGTGCCTGATCATGCACTGATCACGTGACTGATCATGCACTGATCACGTGACTATCATGCACTGATCACGTGGCTATCATGCACTGATCACGTGGCTATCATGCACTGATCACGTGGCTGATCATGCACTGATCACGTAGCTATCATGCACTTGTCACGTGACTGATCATGCACTGATCACGTGGCTATCATGCACTGATCACGTGGCTGATCATGCACTGATCACGTGACTGATCATGCACTGATCACGTGACTGATCATGCACTGATCACGTAGCAATCATGCACTGATCACGTGACTGATCATGCACTGATCACGTGGCTGATCATGCACTGATCACGTGGCTATCATGCACTGATCACGTGGCTGATCATGCACTGATACCGTGACTGAGCATGGACTGATCACATGACTATCATGTAGTGATCACGTGACTTAATGGCGCTGATCATGTGACTGATCATGCGCTGATCATGTTTGCTATCATACACTGATCATGTGCCTCTGGAGGCAATAAACAAAGAGCTGAGTAGGCACGAATCAAACAGTCAGCAGGCAATAATCATGGAACTCAGCTGTGAGGAATCATGCTGCTCAGCTGGCAATAATCAAGCAGCTGAGCAGGCAGGAATTACGCAGCACAGCTGGCAATTGTCAAGCAGATGACAGGCAGGAATCATGCAGCTCAGCTGGCAATTGTCAAGCAGATGAGCAGACAGTAATCACGCAGCTCAGCAGGCCCTGATCACGTGACTGAGCATGCACTGTTCACGTGGCTGATCATACACTGATCACGTGATTGATCATGCACTGATCACTTGGATATCATGCACTGATCACGTGGCTGATCATACACTGTTCACGTGTCTGACCATGCACTGATCACGTGGCTGATCATGCACTGATCACGTGGCTGATCATGCACTGATCACGTGGCTATCATGCACTGATCACGTGGCTGATCATGCACTGATCACGTGACTGATCATGCACTGATCACGTGGCTATCATGCACTGATCACGTGGCTGATCATGCACTGATCACGTGGCTATCATGCACTGATCACGTGACTGATCATGCACTGATCACGTAACTGATCATGCACTGATCACGTGGCTGATCATGCACTGATCACGTGGCTATCATGCACTGATCACGTGGCTGATCATGCACTGATCACGTAGCTATCATGCACTGATCACGTGACTGATCATGCACTGATCACGTGGCTGATCATGCACTGATCACGTGGCTATCATGCACTGATCACGTGGCTGATCATGCACTGATCACGTGACTGATCATGCACTGATCACGTGACTGATCATGCACTGATCACGTGACTATCATGCACTGATCACGTGGCTGATCATGCACTGATCACGTGGCTATCATGCACTGATCACGTGGCTGATCATGCACTGATCACGTAGCTACCATGTACTGTCACGTGACTGATCATGCACTGATCACGTGGCTATCATGCACTGATCACGTGGCTGATCATGCACTGATCACGTGACTGATCATGCACTGATCACGTGACTGATCATGCACTGATCACGTGGCTATCATGCACTGATCACGTGGCTGATCATGCACTGATCACGTGGCTATCATGCACTGATCACGTGGCTATCATGCACTGATCACGTGGCTGATCATGCACTGATACCGTGACTGAGCATGGACTGATCACATGACTATCATGTAGTGATCACGTGACTTAATGGCGCTGATCATGTGACTGATCATGCGCTGATCATGTTTGCTATCATACACTGATCATGTGCCTCTGGAGGCAATAAACAAAGAGCTGAGTAGGCATCAATCAAACAGTCAGCAGGCAATAATCATGGAACTCAGCTGTGAGGAATCATGCTGCTCAGCTGGCAATAATCAAGCAGCTGAGCAGGCAGGAATTACGCAGCACAGCTGGCAATTGTCAAGCAGATGACAGGCAGGAATCATGCAGCTCAGCTGGCAATTGTCAAGCAGATGAGCAGACAGTAATCACGCAGCTCAGCAGGCCCTGATCACGTGACTGAGCATGCACTGTTCACGTGGCTGATCATACACTGATCACGTGATTGATCATGCACTGATCACTTGGATATCATGCACTGATCACGTGGCTGATCATACACTGTTCACGTGTCTGATCATGCACTGATCACGTGGTGATCATGCACTGATCACGTGGCTGATCATGCACTGATCACGTGGCTATCATGCACTGATCACGTGGCTGATCACACACTGATCACGTGACTGATCATGCACTGATCACGTGGCTATCATGCACTGATCACGTGGCTGATCATGCACTGATCACGTGGCTATCATGCACTGATCACGTGACTGATCATGCACTGATCACGTGACTGATCATGCACTGATCACGTGGCTGATCATGCACTGATCACGTGGCTATCATGCACTGATCACGTGGCTGATCATGCACTGATCACGCAGCTATCATGCACTGATCACGTGACTGATCATGCACTGATCACGTGGCTGATCATGCACTGATCACGTGACTGATCATGCACTGATCACGTGGCTATCATGCACTGATCACGTGGCTGATCATGCACTGATCACGCAGCTACCATGCACTGATCACGTGACTGATCATGCACTGATCACGTAATTGATCATGCACTGATCACGTGGCTATCATGCACTGATCACGTGGCTGATCATGCACTGATCACGTGACTGATCATGCACTGATCACGTGGCTATCATGCACTGATCACGTGGCTGATCATGCACTGATCACGTGACTGATCATGCACTGATCACGTGGCTATCATGCACTGATCACGTGGCTGATCATGCACTGATCACGTGGCTGATCATGCACTGATCACGTGACTGATCATGCACTGATCACGTGACTGATCATGCACTGATCACGTGGCTATCATGCACTGATCACGTGGCTGATCATGCACTGATCACGTGCCTGATCATGCACTGATCACGTGGCTGATCATGCACTGATCACGTAGCAATCATGCACTGATCACGTGGCTGATCATGCACTGATCACGTGGCTGATCATGCACTGATCACGTGGCTATCATGCACTGATCACGTGGCTGATCATGCACTGATACCGTGACTGAGCATGGACTGATCACATGACTATCATGTAGTGATCACGTGACTTAATGGCGCTGATCATGTGACTGATCATGCGCTGATCATGTTTGCTATCATACACTGATCATGTGCCTCTGGAGGCAATAAACAAAGAGCTGAGTAGGCACGAATCAAACAGTCAGCAGGCAATAATCATGGAACTCAGCTGTGAGGAATCATGCTGCTCAGCTGGCAATAATCAAGCAGCTGAGCAGGCAGGAATTACGCAGCACAGCTGGCTATTTTCAAGCAGATGACAGGCAGGAATCGTGCAGCTCAGCTGGCAATTGTCAAGCAGATGAGCAGACAGTAATCACGCAGCTCAGAAGGCCCAGATCACGTGACTGAGCATGCACTGTTCACGTGGCTGATTATACACTGATCACGTGATTGATCATGCACTGATCACTTGGATATCATGCACTGATCACGTGGCTGATCATACACTGTTCACGTGTCTGACCATGCACTGATCACGTGGCTGATCATACACTGCTCACATAACTGATCATGCACTGATCACGTGGCTGATCATGCACTGATCACGTGGCTGATCATGCACTGATCACGTGACTGATCATGCACTGATCACGTGACTGATCATGCACTGATCACGTGGCTATCATGCACTGATCACGTGGCTGATCATGCACTGATCACGCAGCTACCATGCACTGGTCACGTGACTGATCATGCACTGATCACGTAACTGATCATGCACTGATCACGTGGCTTATCATGCACTGATCATGTGACTGATCATGTGCTGATCATGTTTGGTGTCATACACTGATCATGTGCATCTGGAGGCAATGAACAAAGAGCTGAGTAGGCAGGAATCAGTCAGCAGGCTATAATCATGGAACTCAGCTCTGAGAATCATGCTGCTCAGCTGGCAATAATCAAGTAGATGAGCAGGCAGGAATTATGCAGCACAGGTGGCAATAGTCAAGCAGATGACAGGCAGGAATCTTACAGCTCAGCTGGCAATTGTCAAGCAGATGAGCAGACAGTAATCACGCAGCTCAGGAGGCCCTGATCACGTGACTGAGCATGCACTCTTCACGTCGCTGATCACACACCTATCACGTGACTGATCATGCACTGATCACGTAGCTATCATGCACTGATCACGTGACTGATCATGCACTGATCACGTGGCTGTCATGCACTGATCACGTGGCTATCATGCACTGATCACGTGACTGATCATGCACTGATCACGTGGCTATCATGCACTGATCACGTGGCTGATCATGCACTGATCACGGGACTGATCATGCACTGATCACGGGCTATCATGCACTGATACATGACTGACATGCACTGATCACGTGGCTGATCATGCACTGATCACGTGACTGATCATGCACTGATCACGTGACTGATCATGCACTGATCACGTGGCTGATCATGCACTGATCACGTGGCTATCATGCACTGATCACGTGGCTGATCATGCACTGATCACGTGGCTATCATGCACTGATCACGTGGCTGATCATGCACTGATCACGTAGCTACCGTATACTGATCACGTGACTGATCATGCACTGATCACGTGACTGATCATGCACTGATCACGTGACTGATCATGCACTGATCACGTGACTGATCATGCACTGATCACGTGGCTATCATGCACTGATCACGTGGCTGATCATGCACTGATCACGTAGCTACCATGCACTGATCACGTGACTGATCATGCACTGATCACGTGATTGATCATGCACTGATCACGTGACTGATCATGCACTGATCACGTGGCTATCATGCACTGATCACGTAACTGATCATGCACTGATCACGTGGCTATCATGCACTGATCACGTGGCTATCATGCACTGATCACGTGGCTATCATGCACTGATCACGTGGCTGATCATGCACTGATCACGTAGCTATCATGCACTGATCACGTGACTGATCATGCACTGATCACGTGACTGATCATGCACTGATCACGTGGCTGATCATGCACTGATCACGTGCTATCATGCACTGATCACGTGACTGATCATGCACTGATCACGTGGCTATCATGCACTGATCACGTGGCTGATCATGCACTGATCACGTGACTGATCATGCACTGATCACGTGACTGATCATGCACTGATCACGTGGCTGATCATGCACTGATCACGTGGCTGATCATGCACTGATCACGTGGCTATCATGCACTGATCACGTGGCTGATCATGCACTGATCACGTAGCAACCATGCACTGATCACGTGACTGATCATGCACTGATCACGTAATTGATCATGCACTGATCACGTGACTGATCATGCACTGATCACGTGGCTGATCACACACTGATCACGTGACTGATCATGCACTGATCACGTGGCTATCATGCACTGATCACGTGGCTGATCATGCACTGATCACGTGGCTATCATGCACTGATCACGTGGCTGATCATGCACTGATCACGTGACTGATCATGCACTGATCACGTGGCTATCATGCACTGATCACGTGGCTGATCATGCACTGATCACGTAGCTATCATGTACTGATCACGTGACTGATCATGCACTGATCACGTGACTGATCATGCACTGATCACGTGGCTGATCATGCACTGATCACGTGGCTATCATGCACTGATCACGTGGCTGATCATGCACTGATCACGCAGCTATCATGCACTGATCACGTGACTGATCATGCACTGATCACGTGGCTGATCATGCACTGATCACGTGGCTATCATGCACTGATCACGTGGCTGATCATGCACTGATCACGTGGCTGATCATGCACTGATCACGCAGCTCCATGCACTGATCACGTGACTGATCATGCACTGATCACGTGGCTGATCATGCACTGATCACGTGGCTGATCATGCACTGATCACGTGGCTGATCATGCACTGATCACGTGACTGATCATGCACTGATCACGTGCCTGATCATGCACTGATCACGTGGCTATCATGCACTGATCACGTGGCTGATCATGCACTGATCACGTGGCTGATCATGCACTGATCACGTGACTGATCATGCACTGATCACGTGACTGATCATGCACTGATCACGTGGCTGATCATGCACTGATCACGTGGCTATCATGCACTGATCACGTGGCTGATCATGCACTGATCACGTAGCTACCATGCACTTGTCACGTGACTGATCATGCACTGATCACGTGGCTATCATGCACTGATCACGTGGCTGATCATGCACTGATCACGTGCCTGATCATGCACTGATCACGTGACTGATCATGCACTGATCACGTGCTATCATGCACTGATCACGTGACTGATCATGCACTGATCACGTGGCTGATCATGCACTGATCACGTGGCTGATCATGCACTGATCACGTGGCTGATCATGCACTGATACCGTGACTGAGCATGGACTGATCACATGACTATCATGTAGTGATCACGTGACTTAATGGCGCTGATCATGTGACTGATCATGCGCTGATCATGTTTGCTATCATACACTGATCATGTGCCTCTGGAGGCAATAAACAAAGAGCTGAGTAGGCACGAATCAAACAGTCAGCAGGCAATAATCATGGAACTCAGCTGTGAGGAATCATGCTGCTCAGCTGGCAATAATCACGCAGCTGAGCAGGCAGGAATTACGCAGCACAGCTGGCAATTGTCAAGCAGATGACAGGCAGGAATCGTGCAGCTCAGCTGGCAATTGTCAAGCAGATGAGCAGACAGTAATCACGCAGCTCAGCAGGCCCTGATCACGTGACTGAGCATGCACTGTTCACGTGGCTGATCATACACTGATCACGTGATGATCATGCACTGATCACTTGGATATCATGCACTGATCACGTGGCTGATCATGCACTGATCACGTGATTGATCATGCACTGATCACGTGGCTGATCATGCACTGATCACGTGGCTGATCATGCACTGATCACGTGGCTGATCATGCACTGATCACGTGACTGATCATGCACTGATCACGTGGCTATCATGCACTGATCACGTGGCTGATCATGCACTGATCACGGGACTGATCATGCACTGATCACGTGCTATCATGCACTGATCACGTGACTGATCATGCACTGATCACGTGGCTGATCATGCACTGATCACGTGACTGATCATGCACTGATCACGTGGCTATCATGCACTGATCACGTGGCTGATCATGCACTGATCACGTGACTGATCATGCACTGATCACGTGGCTATCATGCACTGATCACGTGGCTATCATGCACTGATCACGTGGCTGATCATGCACTGATCACGTGACTGATCATGCACTGATCACGTCTGATCATGCACTGATCACGTGACTGATCATGCACTGATCACGTGGATGATCATGCACTGATCATGTGACTGATCATGCACTGATCACGTGGCTATCATGCACTGATCACGTGGCTGATCATGCACTGATCACGTAGCTATCATGCACTGATCACGTGACTGATCATGCACTGATCACGTAATTGATCATGCACTGATCACGTGACTGATCATGCACTGATCACGTGACTGATCATGCACTGATCACGTGGCTGATCATGCACTGATCACGTGACTGATCATGCACTGATCACGTGGCTGATCATGCACTGATCACGTGGCTATCATGCACTGATCACGTGGTGATCATGCACTGATCACGTGGCTATCATGCACTGATCACGTGACTGATCATGCACTGATCACGTGGCTGATCATGCACTGATCACGTGGCTATCATGCACTGATCACGTGGCTGATCATGCAATGATCACGTAGCTACCATGTACTGGTCACGTGACTGATCATGCACTGATCACGTGACTGATCATGCACTGATCACGTGTCTATCATTCACTGCTAACGTGGCTGATCATGCACTGATCACGCCGCTACCATGTGCTGGTCACCTGGCTGATCATGCACTGATCACGTGGCTATCATGCACTGATCACGTGGCTGATCATGCACTGATACCGTGACTGAGCATGGACTGATCACATGACTATCATGTAGTGATCACGTGACTTAATGGCGCTGACCATGTGACTGATCATGCGCTGATCATGTTTGCTATCATACACTGATCATGTGCCTCTGGAGGCAATAAACAAAGAGCTGAGTAGGCATGAATCAAACAGTCAGCAGGCAATAATCATGGAACTCAGCTGTGAGGAATCATGCTGCTCAGCTGGCAATAATCAAGCAGCTGAGCAGGCAGGAATTACACAGCATAGCTGGCAATTGTCAAGCAGATGACAGGCAGGAATCATGCAGCTCAGCTGCCAATTGTGAAGCAGATGAGCAGACAGAAATCACGCAGCTCAGCAGGCCCTGAACACGTGACTGAGCATGCACTGTTCACGTCGCTGATCACACACCTATCACGTGAATGATCATGCAATGATCACGTGGCTCTCATGCACTGATCACGTGATTGCGCATGCACTGATCACGTAATTGTATGCACTGCTCACGTGGCTGATCATGCACTGATGACGTGGCTGATCATGCACTTATCATGTGATTGATCATGCACTGATCACGTAGCTATCTTGCACTGATCACTTGGCTGATCATACACTCATCACGGGACTGATCATGCACTGATTATGGCGCTATCATGCATTGACTACATGACTCCACATGCACTGATCACGTGGATGATCATGCACTGATCACGTGACTGACCATGTACTGATCACGTGACTGATTATGCACTGATCACGTGGCTGATCATGCACTGATCACGGGGCTATCAGGCACTGATCACGTGGCTGATCATGCAATGATCACGTGGCTATCATGCACTGATCACTTGGCTGGTCATACTGATCACGTGCCTCGTCATGGACTGATCACGTGGCTGATCATGCACTGATCACGTGACTGATCATGCACTGATCACGTGGCTATCATGCATTGATCACGTGGCTGATCATGCACAGATCACATGGCTGATCATGCACTGTTCACGAGACTCATCATGCACTGATCACGTGGATATCATGCACTGATCACGTGTTTGATCATACACTGTTCACGTGTCTGACCATGCACTGCTCACGTGGCTGATCATACACTCTTCATGTAACTGACCATGCAATGATCACGTGGATATCATGCACTGATCACGTGGCTGAACATGCACTGTTCACGTGGCTTACCACACATCTGTCACGTTACTGATCATGCTCTGATCACGTGGCACTCATACACTGATCACGTGGCTGATCGTACTCTGCTCCCGTAACTGATCATGCACTGATCACGTGGCTATCATGCACTTCTCACGTGGCTGGTCATGCAATGTTCACGTAGCTACCATATACTGATCACGTGACTGATCATGCTCAGATCACGTAAATGATCATGCACTGTTCAGTTGACTGATCATGCACTGACTTCAGGGTTATCATACACTGATCACGTGGCTATCATTCACTGATTACGTGGATATCATGCATGGGTCACGTGGCTGATCACACACGTATCACGTGACTGATCAATCACTGATCACGTGGCTGATCATGCACTGATCACGTGGCTATCATGCACTCATCATGTGGCTGATCATGCAATGATCACGTAGCTACCATGTAGTGGTCACGTGACTGATCTTGCACTGATCACGTAATTGATCATGCACTGATCACGTGGCTGATCAAGCACTGATTACGTGGCTATCATGCACTGCTAACGTGGCTGATCATGAAATGATCACGCAGCTACCATGTACTGGTCACGTGACTGATCATGCACTGTTCATGTGGCTGATCATGCACTGATCACGTGACTGATCATGCACTGATCACGTGATAATCATGCACTGATCACGTGGCTATCATGCACTGATCACTTGGCTGGTCATGCACTGATCACGCAGCTACCATGTACTGGTCACGTGACTGATCATGCACTGATCATGTGGCTGATCATGCACTGATCAGGAGACTGATCATGCACTGATCCCGTGACTTACCATGCACTGATCAGGTGGCTATCATGCACTGATCACATGGCTGGTCATGCACTGATCACGTGCCTGGTCATGCACAGATTACATGACTGATCATGCACTCATCAGGTCACTGATCATGCACTGATCACCTGGCTATCATGCACTACTCACGTGGCTGATCATGCAATGATCATGTAGCTACCATGTACCGGTCACGTGACTGATCATGCACCGATCAGGTGACTGATCATGCACTGATCACGTGGCTATCATGCACTGTTCACGTGGCTGATCATACACTGATCACCTGCCTGATCATGCACAGATCACGTGACTAATCATGCACTGATCACGTAGCAATCATTCACTGATCACCTGGCTGATCATGCACTGATCACGTGGCTATCGTGCAATGATCACGTGGCTGATCATTCACTGATCACGTGGATATCATGCACGGATCACGTGGCTGATCATGCACTGATCACGTAGCTACCATGTACTGGTCACGTGGCTATCATGCACTGATCACGTGACTGATCACGCAATGATCACGTAGCTAGCATGTACTGATCACGTGACTGATCTTGCACTGATCACGTAATTAATCCTGCACTGATCACCTGACTCATCATGCACTGATCACGTGGCTGATCACACACATATCACGTGACTGATCATGCACTGATCACGTGGTTATCATGCACTGATCACGTGGCTATCATTCACTGATCACGTGGATATCATGCACGTATCACGTGACTGATAATGCACTGATCACGTGGCTGATCATGCACTGATCACGTGGCTATCATGCACTGATCCCGTGGCTGATCATGCAATGATCACGTAGCTACCATGTACTGGTCACGTGACTGATCTTGCACTGATCACGTGATTGATCATGCACTGATCACGTGGCTGATCATGCACTGATCACGTGGCTATCATGCACTGTTAACGTGGCTGATCATGAAATGATCACACAGCTACCATGCACTGGTCACATGACTGATCATGCACTGATCATGTGGCTGATCATGCACTGATCACGTGACTGATCATGCACTGATCACGTGACTGATCATGCACTGATCACGTGGCTATCATGCACTGATAACATGGCTGGTCATACACTGATCACGTGTCTGGTCATGCACAGATTAAATGACTGATCATGCACTGATCATGTAATTGACCTAGCACTGATCACGTGGCTCATCATGCACTGATCACGTGATTGTTCACGCACTGATCACTTGACTGATCATGCACTGATCACGTGGCTATAATGCCCTGAGTACTTGGCTGATCATACACTTTTCAAGTGCCTGGTCATGCACAGATCTCGTGACTAATCATGAATTTATCACGTGGCTATAATGCACTGATCACGTGGCTGATCATGCACTGTTCAAGTTCCTGGTCATGCACAGATCACGTGACTAATGATGAACTGATCACGGGGCTATAATTCACTGATCACGTGGATATCATGCACTGATTACGTGCCTGTCAGGCACAGATCACGTGAGTAATCATGAACTGATCACGTAGGTATCATGCACTTATCACGTGGCTGATCATACACTGTTCACGTGTCTAATCATGCACTGATCACGTGGCTGATCATAAACAGCTCACGTAGCTGATCATGCACTGATCACGTGTCTATCATGCAGTGCTCACGTGGCTGATCCTGCAATGATCACGTAGCTTACATGTACTGGTCACGTGACTGATCATGCAATGGTAACGTAATTGATCATGCACTGATCACGTGATTGATCATGTACTGATCACGTGATAGATCATGCACTGATCACGTGTCTATCATGCACTTCTTACGTGGCTGATCATACTATGTTCACATACCTACCATGTACTGGTCACATGAGTGATCATGCACTGATCACGTAATTGATCATGCACTGATCAAGTGGCTGATCATACACTGATCACGTGACTGATCATGCACTCTTCACGAGACTCATCATGCACTGATCACGTGGCTATCATGCACTGATCACGTGGCTGATCATACACTGTTCACGTGTCTGACCATGCACTGCTCACGTGGCTGATCATACACTGTTCACGTGACTGATCATGCACTGATCACGGGGATATCATGCACTGATCACGTGGCTGAACATGCACTGTTCACGTGGCTTATCACACACCTGTCACGTGACTGATTATGCACTGATCACGTGGCACTCATGCACTGATCACCTGGCTGATCACACATTTATCACGTGACTGATCATGCACTGATCACGTGGATCTCATGCACTGATCACGTGGCTGATCATGCACTGATACCGTGACTGAGAATGGACTGATCACATGACTATCATGTAGTGATCACGTGACTTAATGGCGCTGATCATGTGACTGATCATGCGCTGATCATGTTGCTATCATGCACTGATCACGTGGCTGATCACACAATGATCACGTAGCTACCATATACTGGTCACGTTACTGATCATGCAATGATCACGTAATTGATCCTGCACTGATCACATGGCTCATCACGCACTGATCAAGTGGCTGATCACACACGTATCACGTGACTGATCATGTACAGTTCACGTGAATAATCATGAAGTGATCACGTGGCTATCCTGCACTGATCACGTGGATATCATGCACTGATCACGTGGCTGATCACACAAGTAGCACGTGACTCATCATGCACTGATCATGTGGCTATCATGCACTGCTCACGTGGCTGATCATGCAATGATAACACAGCTACCATGTACTGGTCACGTGACTGATCTTGCACTGATCACGTACTTGATCATGCACTGATCACCTGGCTTATCATGCATTGATCATGTAACTGATCATGTGCTGATCATGTTTGGTGTCACACACTGTGGAGGCAATGAAAATAGAGCTGAGTAGGCAGGAATCAGTCAGCAGGCTATAATCTTGGAACTCAACTCTGAGAAATCATGCTGCTCAGCTGGCAATAATCAAGTAGATGAGCCGGCAGGAATTACGCAGCACAGGTGGCAATTGTCAAGGAGATGACAGGCAGGAATCGTGTAGCTCAGCTGGAAATTGTGAAGCAGATGAGCAGACAGTAATCACGCAGCTCAGCAGGCCCTGATCACGTGACTGAGCATACACTGTTCACATGACTGATCACACACCTATCACGTGACTGATCATGCACTGATCATGTGACTGATCATTCACTGATCACGTAGCTATCTTGCAGTGATCACTTGGCTGATCATACACTCATCACGGGACTGATCGTGCACTGATCACGGCGCTATCAGGCATTGACTACATGACTCCACATGCACTGATCACGTGGATGATCATGCACTGATCTCGTGACTGACCATGCACTGATCACGTGACTGATCATGCACTGATCACATGGCTGATCATGCACTGATCACGTGGCTATCATGCACTGCTCACGTGGCTGATCAGGCAATGATCACGTAGCTACCATGTACTGGTCACGTGACTGATCATGCACTGATCATGTAATTGATCATGCACTGATCATGTGGCTGATCATGCACTGATCACGTGGCTGATCATACACTGATCACGTGACTGATCATGCACTGATCACGTGGCTATCATGCACTGATCACTTGTCTGGACATACACCGATCACGTGCCTGGTCATGCACTGATCACGTGGCTGATCATGCACTGATCACGTGACTGATCATGCACTGATCTCGTGTCTGATCATGCACTGATCACCTGGCTATCATGCACTGCTCATGTGGCTGATCATGCGATGATCAAACAGCTACCATGTACTGGTCACATGACTGATCATGCACTGATCACGTGACTGATCATGCAGTGATCACGTGGCTATCATGCACTACTCACGTGGCTGATCATGCAATGATCATGTAGCTACCATGTACAGGTCACGTGAATGATCATACACCCATCAGGTGACTGATCATGCACTGATCACGTGGCTATCATGCACTGATCACGAGACTGATCATGCACTGATCACGTCTATATCATGCACTGATCACATGACTGCCCATGCACTGATCACGTGGATGATCATACACTAATCATGTGACAGATCATGCACTGATCACGTGGCTGATCATGCACTGATACCGTGACTGAGCATGGACTGATCACATGACTATCATGTAGTGATCACGTGACTTAATGGCGCTGATCATGTGACTGATCATGCGCTGATCATGTTTGCTATCATACACTGATCATGTGCCTCTGGAGGCAATAAACAAAGCTGAGTAGGCACGAATCAAACAGTCAGCAGGCAATAATCATGGAACTCAGGTGTGAGGAATCATGCTGCTCAGCTGGCAATAATCAAGCAGCTGAGCAGGCAGGAATTACACAGCAGAGCTGACAATTGTCAAGCAGATGACAGGCAGGAATCGTGCAGCTCAGCTGGCAAGTGTCAAGCAGATGAGCAGAGAGTAATCACGCAGCTCAGCAGGCCCTGAAGACGTGACTGAGCATGCACTGTTCACGTGGCTGATCATACACTGATTACGTGATTGATCATGCACTGATCACGTGGATATCATGCAGTGATCACGTGGCTGTTCATACACTTTTCACGTGTCTGACCATGCACTGATGACGTGGCTGATCATACACTGCTCAGGTAACTGATCATGCACTGATCACGTGGCTATCATGCACTCAATACGTGGATGAACATGCACTGTTCACATGGCTGATCACACACCTGTCACGTGACATATCATGCACTGATCACCAGGCACTAATGCACTGATCACGTGGCTGATCATACTCTGCTCAGGAAACTCATCATGCACACATCACCTGGCTATCATGCACTGCTCACGTGGTTCGTCATGGAATGATCACGAATCTACCATATACTGGTCACGTGACTGATCAGGCACAGATCACGTAAATGATCATGCACTGTTCACGTGACTGATCATGTACTGATCACGTGACTGATCAAGCACTGATCACGTGGCTATCATGCTCTGCTCACGTGGCTGATCATGCAACGATCACGTAGCAACCATGTACTGGTCTCGTGACAGATCATGCACTGATCACGTAATTGATCCTGCAATGATCACGTGGCTCATCACGCACTGATCCGGTGGCTGATCACACACGTATCGCGTGACTGATCATGTACAGATCACGTGACTAATCATGAAGTGATCACGTGGCTATCCTGCACTGATCACGTGGATATCATGCACTGATCACGTGGCTGATCACACACGTATCACGTGACTGATCATGCACTGATCACGTGGCTATCATGCACTGATCACGTGACTGATCATGCATAGTTCACGTGACTGATCATGCAAAGATCGCGTGACTGATCATGCACTGATCACGTGGCTATCATGCACTGCTCATGTGGCTGATCATGCAATGATCACACAGCTACCATGTACTGGTCACATGACTGATCACGCACTGATCACATAATTGATCATGCACTGATCACCTGGATTATCATGCATTGATCATGTGACTGATCATGTGCTGATCATGTTTGGTGTCACACACTGATCATGTGCCTCTGGAGGCAATGAACATACAGCTGAGTAGGCAGGAATCAGTCAGCAGGCTATAATCATGGAACTCACCTCTGAGAAATCATACTGCTCAGCTGGCAATAATCAAATAGACGAGCAGGCAGGAATTACGCAGCACAGGTGGCAATTGTCAAGGAGATGACAGGCAGGAATCGTGCAGCTCAGCTGGAAATTGTCAAGCAGATGAGCAGACAGTAATCACGCAGCTCAGCAGGCCCTGATCACGTGACTGAGCATGCAATGGTCACATGGCTGATCACACACTTATCACGTGACTGATCATGCACTGATCATGCACTGCTCATGTGACTGATCATGCACTGATCACGTAGCTATCTTGCACTGATCACTTGGCTGATCATACACTCATCACGGGACTGATCGTGCACTGATCACGGGCTATCATGCATTGACTACAGGACTCCACATGCACTGATCACGTGGATGATCATGCACTGATCACGTGACTGACCTAGCACTGCTCACGTGGCTGATCAGGCAATGATCACGTGGCTACCATGTACTGGTCACGTGATTGATCTTGCACTGATCACGTGACTGATCATGCACTGATCACGTGGCTATCATGCACTGATCACTTGGCTGGACATACACTGATCACGTGCCTGGTCATGCACTGATCACGTGGCTGATCATGCACTGATTACGTGGCTATCATGCACTGATGACGTGACTGCGCATGCACTGATGACGTGGCTGATCGGGCACTGATCACATGGCTCATCATGCACTGATCACGTGATTTATCAGGCAATGATCACGTGACTGATCAGGCGCTGATCATGGGACTGTGCACGCACTGATCACGTGGCTATCATGCACTGATCACGTGACTGCGCATGCACTGATGACGTGGCTGATCGGGCACTGATCACATGGCTCATCATGCACTGATCACGTGTTTATCAGGCAATGATCAGTGACTGACAGGCGCTGATCATGGGACTGTGCACGCACTGATCACGTGGCTATCATGCACTGATCACGTGACTGCGCATGCACTGATGACGTGGCTGTTCGGGCACTGATCACGTGTTTATCAGGCAGTGATCAGTGACTGACAGGCGCTGATCAGGGGACTGTGCACGCACTGATCAGGTGGCTGATCAGGAACTGACCACCTGACCGCGCATGCACTGATCACGTGGCTGGTCGTTGACTGATCACGTGTTTATCATACGGTGATCACGTGACTGAGAGGCGCTGATCACGTGACTGTGCTGTCAGTGATCACGTGGCTGAGCAGGCACTGATATCGTGACTGAGCATGCACTGATCATGTGCCGGGAGCCGGGGAGGCATTCCACTCTGGACAAAGGTCATGAGGAAGGAGGCTCTGCATACCCAAATGCGGGATCGAGCCTCAGGAGTCCACCCGGATATTCCCGAGCATCTCCCCCCCAAAAAAACCGGAGTCTGCCTACTGTATTGCTTTGTGCTCTCACCTCTGATTTCACTGGGGGCTGTCCCCCAACACCATCTCGCTCTCTCTGTCAAAGAGTTAACTTAGAGCTCCAATTCATAAAGTTCCTTGTCATTCTTCCCTTTAACTTCCAGCTGAGTCTCCATCTGGAGCGCGGAACCCACCACGCTTACTAATTATGCCTGGGCTGCTAAGACCCACTCGAGAAGGTGTCTAGGGTGAGGCACCTTTCACTATTCGAGAGGGCGCCTGCGGCCTACGTAAGTGGTGCAAACTTCTTGTCTTGAAGTTTGATTGGTCTTCCGCGTAAACCAAGCTACTCAGTCTCTTTTCTCCACCGAATTTTCCTACTGAGCTCTCCTCATACTATTATTCTTGACATCTCTGATTAGCATATAAAGAGTCGACTAGGCCATCTCTCCTTCGAATACCCTGGATCAGATGGGGCTGGTCCCCGGGAGGTGGCGACCGAACAGGGACCTCAGGAGGCAATACTCAAAGAGCTGAGCAGACACGAACCACGCAATCAGCAGGCAATAAGCATGGAGCTCAGCAGTGACGAATCATGCTGCTCAACTGGCAATAATCAAGCACGTGACCAGACAGGAATCACGCAGCTCAGCTGGCAATTGTCAAGCAGATGAGCCGACAGGAATCACGCAGCTCAGCTGGCAATTGTCATGCAGATGAGCCGGCAGGAATGACGCAGCTCAGCAGGCCCTGATCATGTGACTCTGCAGGCACTGATCACGTGGCTGATCAAGTCCAGATCACGTGACTGAGCATGCACTGATCACGTGGCTATCATGCACTGATGACGTGACTGCGCATGCACTGGTGACGTGGCTGATCGGGCACTGATCCCATGGCTCATCATGCACTGATCACGTGTTTATCAGGCAATGATCAGTGACTGACAGGCGCTGATCATGGGACTGTGCACGCACTGATCACGTGGCTATCATGCAATGATGACGTGACTGCGCATGCACTGATGACGTGGCTGTTCGGGCACTGATCACGTGTTTATCAGGCAGTGATCAGTGACGGACAGGCGCTGATCAGGGGACTGTGCACGCACTGATCAGGTGGCTGATCAGGAACTGACCACCTGACCACGCATGCACTGATCACGTGGCTGGTCGTTCACGGATCACGTGTTTATCATACGGTGATCACGTGACTGAGAGGCGCTGATCACGTGCCTGTGCCGTCAGTGATCACGTGGCTGAGCAGGCACTGATATCGTGACTGAGCATGCACTGATCATGTGCCGGGAGCCAGGGAGGCATTCCACTCTGGACAAAGGTCATGAGGAAGGAGGCTCGGCATAGGCAAATGCGGGATCGAGCCTCAGGAGTCCACGCGGATATTCTCGAGCATCTCCCCCCCAAAAAAACCGGAGTCTGCCTACTGTATTGCTTTGTGCTCTCACCTCTGATTTCACTGGGGGCTGTCCCCCACCACCATCTCGCTCTCTCTGTCAAAGAGTTAACTTAGAGCTCCAATTCATAAAGTTCCTTGTCATTCTTCCCTTTAACTTCCAGCTGAGTCTCCATCTGGAGCACGGAACCCACCACGCTTACTAATTATGCCTGGGCTGCTAAGACCCACTCGATAAGGTGTCTAGGGTGAGGCACCTTTCACTATTCGAGAGGGCGCCTGCGGCCTACGTACGTGGTGCAAACTTCTTGTCTTGAAGTTTGATTGGTCTTCCGCGTAAACCAAGCTACTCAGTCTCTTTTCTCCACCGAATTTTCCTACTGAGCTCTCCTCATACTATTATTCTTGACATCTCTGATTAGCATATAAATAGTCGCCTAGGCCATCTCTACTTCGAATACCCTGGATCAGATGGGGCTGGTCCCTGGGAGGTGGCGACCGAACAGGGACCTCAGGAGGCAATACTCAAAGAGCTGAGCAGACACGAACCAAGCAATCAGCAGGCAATAAGCATGGAGCTCAGCAATGACGAATCATGCTGCTTAACTGGCAATAATCAAGCACGTGACCAGGCAGGAATCACGCAGCTCAGCTCGCAATTGTCAAGCAGATGAGCCGACAGGAATCACGCAGCTCAGATGGCAATTGTCATGCAGATGAGCCGGCAGGAATCACGCAGCTCAGCAGGCCCTGATCACGTGACTCTGCAGGCACTGATTACGTGGCTGATCAAGTCCAGATCACGTGACTGAGCATGCACTGATCACGTGTTTATCAGGCAATGATCAGTGACTGACAGGCGCTGATCATGGGACTGTGCACGCAGTGATCACGTGGCTATCATGCACTGATCACGTGACTGCGCATGCACTGATGACGTGGCTGTTCGGGCACTGATCACGTGTTTATCAGGCAGTGATCAGTGACGGACAGGCGCTGATCAGGGGACTGTGCACGCACTGATCAGGTGGCTGATCAGGAACTGACCACCTGACCGTGCATGCACTGATCACGTGGCTGGTCGTTGACTGATCACGTGTTTATCATACGGTGATCACGTGACTGAGAGGCGCTGATCGCGTGACTGTGCCGTCAGTGATCACGTGGCTGAGCAGGCACTGATATCGTGACTGAGCACGCACTGATCATGTGCCGGGAGCCGGGGAGGCATTCCACTCTGGACAAAGGTCATGAGGAAGGAGGCTCGGCATAGGCAAATGCGGGATCGAGCCTCAGGAGTCCACCCGGATATTCTCGAGCATCTCCCCCCCAAAAAAACCGGAGTCTGCCTACTGTATTGCTTTGTGCTCTCACCTCTGATTTCACTGGGGGCTGTCCCCCACCACCATCTCGCTCTCTCTGTCAAAGAGTTAACTCACAGCTCCAATTCATAAAGTTCCTTGTCATTCTTCCCTTTAACTTCCAGCTGAGTCTCCATCTGGAGCGCGGAACCCACCACGCTTACTAATTATGCCTGGGCTGCTAAGACCCACTCGAGAAGGTGTCTAGGTTGAGGCACCTTTCACTATTCGAGAGGGCGCCTGCGGCCTACGTAAGTGCTGCAAACTTCTTGTCTTGAAGTTTGATTGGTCTTCCGCGTAAACCAAGCTACTCAGTCTCTTTTCTCCACCGAATTTTCCTACTGAGCTCTCCTCATACTATTATTCTTGACATCTCTGATTAGCATATAAATAGTCGCCTAGGCCATCTCTCCTTCGAATACCCTGGATCAGATGGGGCTGGTCCCCGGGAGGTGGCGACCGAACAGGGACCTCAGGAGGCAATACTCAAAGAGCTGAGCAGACACGAACCACGCAATCAGCAGGCAATAAGCATGGAGCTCAGCAGTGACGAATCATGCTGCTCAACTGGCAATAATCAAGCACGTGACCAGGCACGAATCACGCAGCTCAGCTGGCAATTGTCAAGCAGATGAGCTGACAGGAATCACGCAGCTCAGCAGGCCCTGATCACGTGACTCTGCAGGCACTGATCACGTGGCTGATCAAGTCCAGATCACGTGACTGAGCATGCACTGATCACGTGGCTATCATGCACTGATGGCGTGACTGCGCATGCACTGATGACGTGGCTGATCGGGCACTGATCACATGGCTCATCATGCACTGATCACGTGTTTATCAGGCAATGATCAGTGACTGACAGGCGCTGATCATGGGACTGTCACGCACTGATCACGTGGCTATCATGCACTGATCACGTGACTGCGCATGCACTGATGACGTGGCTGATCGGGCACTGATCACATGGCTCATCATGCACTGATCACGTGTTTATCAGGCAATGATCAGTGACTGACAGGCGCTGATCATGGGACTGTGCACGCACTGATCACGTGGCTATCATGCACTGATCACGTGACTGGGCATGCACTGATGACGTGGCTGTTCGGGCACTGATCACGTGTTTATCAGGCAGTGATCAGTGACTGACAGGCGCTGATCAGGGGACTGTGCACGCACTGATCAGGTGGCTGATCAGGAACTGACCACCTGACCGCGCATGCACTGATCACGTGGCTGGTCGTTCACTGATCACGTGTTTATCATACGGTGATCACGTGACTGAGAGGCGCTGATCACGTGACTGTGCCGTCAGTGATCACGTGGCTGAGCAGGCACTGATATCGTGACTGAGCATGCACTGATCATGTGCCGGGAGCCGGGGAGGCATTCCACTCTGGACAAAGGTCATGAGGAAGGAGGCTCGGCATAGGCAAATGCGGGATCGAGCCTCAGGAGTCCACCCGGATATTCTCGAGCATCTCCCCCCCAAAAAAACCGGAGTCTGCCTACTGTATTGCTTTGTGCTCTCACCTCTGATTTCACTGGGGGCTGTCCCCCAACACCATCTCGCTCTCTCTGTCAAAGAGTTAACTTAGAGCTCCAATTCATAAAGTTCCTTGTCATTCTTCCCTTTAACTTCCAGCTGAGTCTCCATCTGGAGCGCGGAACCCACCACGCTTACTAATTATGCCTGGGCTGCTAAGACCCACTCGAGAAGGTGTCTAGGGTGAGGCACCTTTCACTATTCGAGAGGGCGCCTGCGGCCTACGTAAGTGGTGCAAACTTCTTGTCTTGAAGTTTGATTGGTCTTCCGCGTAAACCAAGATACTCAGTCTCTTTTCTCCACCGAATTTTCCTACTGAGCTCTCCTCATACTATTATTCTTGACATCTCTGATTAGCATATAAATAGTCGCCTAGGCCATCTCTCCTTCGAATACCCTGGATCAGATGGGGCTGGTCCCAGGGAGGTGGCGACCGAACAGGGACCTCAGGAGGCAATACTCAAAGAGCTGAGCAGACACGAACCACGCAATCAGCAGGCAATAAGCATGGAGCTCAGCAGTGACGAATCATGCTGCTCAACTGGCAATAATCAAGCACGTGACCAGACAGGAATCACGCAGCTCAGCTGGCAATTGTCAAGCAGATGAGCCGACAGGAATCACGCAGCTCAGCTGGCAATTGTCATGCAGATGAGCCCGCAGGAATCACGCAGCTCAGCAGGCCCTGATCATGTGACTCTGCAGGCACTGATCACGTGGCTGATCAAGTCCAGATCACGTGACTGAGCATGCACTGATCACGTGGCTATCATGCACTGATGACGTGACTGCGCATGCACTGGTGACGTGGCTGATCGGGCACTGATCACGTGTTTATCAGGCAGTGATCAGTGACTGACAGGCGCTGATCAGGGGACTGTGCACGCACTGATCTGGTGGCTGATCAGGAACTGACCACCTGACCGCGCATGCAGTGATCACGTGGCTGGTCGTTGACTGATCACGTGTTTCTCATATGGTGATGACGTGACTGAGAGGCACTGATCACGTGACTGTGCCGTCAGTGATCACGTGGCTGAGCTGGCACTGATATCGTGACTGAGCATGCACTGATCATGTGCCGGGAGCCGGGGAGGCATTCCACTCTGGACAAAGGTCATGAGGAAGGAGGCTCGGCATACGCAAATGCGGGATCGAGCCTCAGGAGTCCACCCGGATGTTCTCGAGCATCTACCCCCCCAAAAAAAACGGAGTCTGCCCATAGTTTTGCTTTGTGCTCTCACCTCTGATTTCACTGGGGGCTGTCCCCCACCACCATCTGGCTCTCTCTGTCAAAGAGTTAACTTACAGCTCCAATTCATAAAGTTCCTTGTCATTCTTCCCTTTAACTTCCAGCTGAGTCTCCATCTGGAGCGTGGAACGCACCACGCTTACTAGTTATGCCTGGGCTGCTAAGACCCACTCGACAAGGTGTCTAGGGTGGGGCACCTTTCGCTATTCGAGAGGGCGCCTGGGGCCTACGTAAGTGCTGCAAAATTCTTGTCTTGAAGTTTGATTGGTCTTCCGCGTAAACCAAGCTACTCAGTCTCTTTTCTCCACCGAATTTTCCTACTGAGCTCTCCTCATACTATTATTCTTGACATCTCTGATTAGCATATCAATAGTCGCCTAGGCCATCTCTCCTTCGAATACCCTGGATCAGTTGGGGCTGGTCCCGGGAAGGTGGCGACTGAACAGGGACCTCAGGAGGCAATACTCAAAGAGCTGAGCAGACACGAACCACGCAATCAGCAGGCAATAAGCATGGAGCTCAGCAGTGACGAATCATGCTGCTCAACTGGCAATAATCAAGCACGTGGCCAGGCAGGAATCACGCAGCTCAGCTGGCAATTGTCAAGCAGATGAGCCGACAGGAATCACGCAGCTCAGATGGCAATTGGCATGCAGATGAGCCGGCAGGAATCACGCAGCTCAGCAGGCCCTGATCACGTGACTCTGCAGGCACTGATCACGTGGCTGATCAAGTCCAGATCACGTGACTGAGCATGCACTGATCACGTGGCTATCATGCACTGATGACGTGACTGCGCATGCACTGATGACATGGCTGATCGGGCACTGATCACATGGCTCATCATGCACTGATCGCGTGTTTATCAGGCAATGATCAGTGACTGACAGGCGCTGATCATGGGACTGTGCACGCACTGATCACGTGGCTATCATGCACTGATCACGTGACTGCGCATTCACTGATGACGTGGCTGTTCGGGCACTGATCGCGTGTTTATCAGGCAGTGATCAGTGACTGACAGGCGCTGATCAGGGACTGTGCACGCACTGATCAGGTGGCTGATCATGAACTGACAACCTGACCGCGCATGCAGTGATCACGTGGCTGGTCGTTCACTGATCACGTGTTTATCATACGGTGATCACGTGACTGAGAGGCGCTGATCACGTGACAGTGCCGTCAGTGATCACGTGGCTGAGCATGCACTGATATCGTGACTGAGCATGCACTGATCATGTGCCGGGAGCCGGGGAGGCATTCCACTCTGGACAAAGGTCATGAGGAAGGAGGCTCGGCATAGGCAAATGCGGGATCGAGCCTCAGGAGTCCACCCGGATATTCTCGAGCATCTCCCCCCAAAAAAACCGGAGTCTGCCTACTGTATTGCTTTGTGCTCTCACCTCTGATTTCACTGGGGGCTGTCCCCCACCACCATCTCGCTCTCTCTGTCAAAGAGTTAACATACAGCTCCAATTCATAAAGTTCCTTGTCATTCTTCCCTTTAACTTCCAGCTGAGTCTCCATCTGGAGCGCGGAACCCACCACGCTTACTAATTATGCCTGGGCTGCTAAGACCCACTCGAGAAGGTGTCTAGGGTGAGGCACCTTTCACTATTCGAGAGGGCGCCCGCGGCCTACGTAAGTGGTGCAAACTTCTTGTCTTGAAGTTTGATTGGTCTTCCGCGTAAACCAAGCTACTCAGTCTCTTTTCTCCACCGAATTTTCCTACTGAGCTCTCCTCATACTATTATTCTTGACATCTCTGATTAGCATATAAATAGTCGCCTAGGCCATCTCTCCTTCGAATACCCTGGATCAGTTGGGGCTGGTCCCCGGCAGGTGGCAACCGAACAGGGACCTCAGGAGGCGATACTCAAAGAGCTGAGCAGACACGAACCACGCAATCAGCAGGCAATAAGCATGGAGCTCAGCAGTGACGAATCATGCTGCTCAACTGGCAATAATCAAGCACGTGACCAGGCAGGAATCACGCAGCTCAGCTGGCAATTGTCAAGCAGATGAGCCGACAGGAATCACGCAGCTCAGCTGGCAATTGTCATGCAGATGAGCCGGCAGGAATCACGCAGCTCAGCAGGCCCTGATCACGTGACTCTGCAGGCACTGATCACGTGGCTGATCAAGTCCAGATCACGTGACTGAGCATGCACTGATCACGTGGCTATCATGCACTGATGACGTGACTGCGCATGCACTGATGACGTGGCTGATCGGGCACTGATCACATGGCTCATCATGCACTGATCACGTGTTTATCAGGCAATGATCAGTGACTGACAGGCGCTGATCATGGGACTGTGCACGCACTGATCACGTGGCTATCATGCACTGATCACGTGACTGCGCATGCACTGATGACGTGGCTGTTCGGGCACTGATCACGTGTTTATCAGGCAGTGATCAGTGACTGACAGGCGCTTATCAGGGGACTGTGCAAGCACTGATCAGGTGGCTGATCAGGAACTGACAACCTGACCGCGCATGCAGTGATCACGTGGCTGGTCGTTCACTGATCACGTGTTTATCATACGGTGATCACGTGACTGAGAGGCGCTGATCACGTGACTGTGCCGTAAGTGATCACGTGGCTGAGCATGCACTGATATCGTGACTGAGCATGCACTGATCATGTGCCGGGAGCCGGGGAGGCATTCCACTCTGGACAAAGGTCATGAGGAAGGAGGCTCGGCATAGGCAAATGCGGGATCGAGCCTCAGGAGTCCACCCGGATATTCTCGAGCATCTCCCCCAAAAAACCGGAGTCTGCCTACTGTATTGCTTTGTGCTCTCACCTCTGATTTCACTGGGGGCTGTCCCCCACCACCATCTCGCTCTCTCTGTCAAAGAGTTAACATACAGCTCCAATTCATAAAGTTCCTTGTCATTCTTCCCTTTAACTTCCAGCTGAGTCTCCATCTGGAGCGCGGAACCCACCACGCTTACTAATTATGCCTGGGCTGCTAAGACCCACTCGAGAAGGTGTCTAGGGTGAGGCACCTTTCGCTATTCGAGAGGGCGCCCGCGGCCTACGTAAGTGGTGCAAACTTCTTGTCTTGAAGTTTGATTGGTCTTCCGCGTAAACCAAGCTACTCAGTCTCTTTTCTCCACCGAATTTTCCTACTGAGCTCTCCTCATACTATTATTCTTGACATCTCTGATTAGCATATAAATAGTCGCCTAGGCCATCTCTCCTTCGAATACCCTGGATCAGTTGGGGCTGGTCCCCGGCAGGTGGCAACCGAACAGGGACCTCAGGAGGCGATACTCAAAGAGCTGAGCAGACACGAACCACGCAATCAGCAGGCAATAAGCATGGAGCTCAGCAGTGACGAATCATGCTGCTCAACTGGCAATAATCAAGCACGTGACCAGGCAGGAATCACGCAGCTCAGCTGGCAATTGTCAAGCAGATGAGCCGACAGGAATCACGCAGCTCAGCTGGCAATTGTCATGCAGATGAGCCGGCAGGAATCACGCAGCTCAGCAGGCCCTGATCACGTGACTCTGCAGGCACTGATCACGTGGCTGATCAAGTCCAGATCACGTGACTGAGCATGCACTGATCACGTGGCTATCATGCACTGATGACGTGACTGCGCATGCACTGATGACGTGGCTGATCGGGCACTGATCACATGGCTCATCATGCACTGATCACGTGTTTATCAGGCAATGATCAGTGACTGACAGGCGCTGATCATGGGACTGTGCACGCACTGATCACGTGGCTATCATGCACTGATCACGTGACTGCGCATGCACTGATGACGTGGCTGTTCGGGCACTGATCACGTGTTTATCAGGCAGTGATCAGTGACTGACAGGCGCTTATCAGGGGACTGTGCACGCAGTGATCAGGTGGCTGATCAGGAACTGACAACCTGACCGCGCATGCAGTGATCACGTGGCTGGTCGTTCACTGATCACGTGTTTATCATACGGTGATCACGTGACTGAGAGGCGCTGATCACGTGACTCTGCCGTCAGTGATCACGTGGCTGAGCATGCACTGATATCGTGACTGAGCATGCACTGATCATGTGCCGGGAGCCGGGGAGGCATTCCACTCTGGACAAAGGTCATGAGGAAGGAGGCTCGGCATAGGCAAATGCGGGATCGAGCCTCAGGAGTCCACCCGGATATTCTCGAGCATCTCCCCCCAAAAAAACCGGAGTCTGCCTACTGTATTGCTTTGTGCTCTCACCTCTGATTTCACTGGGGGCTGTCCCCCACCACCATCTCGCTCTCTCTGTCAAAGAGTTAACATACAGCTCCAATTCATAAAGTTCCTTGTCATTCTTCCCTTTAACTTCCAGCTGAGTCTCCATCTGGAGCGCGGAACCCACCACGCTTACTAATTATGCCTGGGCTGCTAAGACCCACTCGAGAAGGTGTCTAGGGTGAGGCACCTTTCGCTATTCGAGAGGGCGCCCGCGGCCTACGTAAGTGGTGCAAACTTCTTGTCTTGAAGTTTGATTGGTCTTCCGCGTAAACCAAGCTACTCAGTCTCTTTTCTCCACCGAATTTTCCTACTGAGCTCTCCTCATACTATTATTCTTGACATCTCTGATTAGCATATAAATAGTCGCCTAGGCCATCTCTCCTTCGAATACCCTGGATCAGTTGGGGCTGGTCCCCGGCAGGTGGCAACCGAACAGGGACCTCAGGAGGCGATACTCAAAGAGCTGAGCAGACACGAACCACGCAATCAGCAGGCAATAAGCATGGAGCTCAGCAGTGACGAATCATGCTGCTCAACTGGCAATAATCAAGCACGTGACCAGGCAGGAATCACGCAGCTCAGCTGGCAATTGTCAAGCAGATGAGCCGACAGGAATCACGCAGCTCAGCTGGCAATTGTCATGCAGATGAGCCGGCAGGAATCACGCAGCTCAGCAGGCCCTGATCACGTGACTCTGCAGGCACTGATCACGTGGCTGATCAAGTCCAGATCACGTGACTGAGCATGCACTGATCACGTGGCTATCATGCACTGATGACGTGACTGCGCATGCACTGATGACGTGGCTGATCGGGCACTGATCACATGGCTCATCATGCACTGATCACGTGTTTATCAGGCAATGATCAGTGACTGACAGGCGCTGATCATGGGACTGTGCACGCACTGATCACGTGGCTATCATGCACTGATCACGTGACTGCGCATGCACTGATGACGTGGCTGTTCGGGCACTGATCACGTGTTTATCAGGCAGTGATCAGTGACTGACAGGCGCTGATCAGGGGACTGTGCACGCACTGATCAGGTGGCTGGTCAGGAACTGACCACCTGACCGCGCATGCAGTGATCATGTGGCTGGTCGTTCACTGATCACGTGTTTATCATATGGTGATCACGTGACTGAGAGGCGCTGATCACGTGACTGTGCCGTCAATGATCACGTGGCTGAGCAGGCACTGATATCGTGACTGAGCATGCACTGATCATGTGCCGGGAGCCGGGGAGGCATTCCACTCTGGACAAAGGTCATGAGGAAGGAGGCTCGGCATACGCAAATGCGGGATCGAGCCTCAGGAGTCCACCCGGATATTCTCGAGCATCTCCCCCCCCAAAAAAAACCGGAGTCTGCCTACTGTATTGCTTTGTGCTCTCACCTCTGATTTCACTGGGGGCTGTCCCCCACCACCATCTCGCTCTCTCTGTCAAAGAGTTAAGTTACAGCTCCAATTCATAAAGTTCCTTGTCATTCTTCCCTTTAACTTCCAGCTGAGTCTCCATCTGGAGCGCGGAACCCACCACGCTTACTAATTATGCCTGGGCTGCTAAGACCCACTCGAGAAGGTGTCTAGGGTGAGGCACCTTTCGCTATTCGAGAGGGCGCCTGCGGCCTACGTAAGTGGTGCAAACTTCTTGTCTTGAAGTTTGATTGGTCTTCCGCGTAAACCAAGCTACTCAGTCTCTTTTCTCCACCGAATTTTCCTACTGAGCTCTCCTCATACTATTATTCTTGACATCTCTGATTAGCATATAAATAGTCGCCTAGGCCATCTCTCCTTCGAATACCCTGGATCAGTTGGGGCTGGTCCCCGGCAGGTGGCAACCGAACAGGGACCTCAGGAGGCGATACTCAAAGAGCTGAGCAGACACGAACCACGCAATCAGCAGGCAATAAGCATGGAGCTCAGCAGTGACGAATCATGCTGCTCAACTGGCAATAATCAAGCACGTGACCAGGCAGGAATCACGCAGCTCAGCTGGCAATTGTCAAGCAGATGAGCCGACAGGAATCACGCAGCTCAGCTGGCAATTGTCATGCAGATGAGCCGGCAGGAATCACGCAGCTCAGCAGGCCCTGATCACGTGACTCTGCAGGCACTGATCACGTGGCTGATCAAGTCCAGATCACGTGACTGAGCATGCACTGATCACGTGGCTATCATGCACTGATGACGTGACTGCGCATGCACTGATGACGTGGCTGATCGGGCACTGATCACATGGCTCATCATGCACTGATCACGTGTTTATCAGGCAATGATCAGTGACTGACAGGCGCTGATCATGGGACTGTGCACGCACTGATCACGTGGCTATCATGCACTGATCACGTGACTGCGCATGCACTGATGACGTGGCTGTTCGGGCACTGATCACGTGTTTATCAGGCAGTGATCAGTGACTGACAGGCGCTTATCAGGGGACTGTGCACGCACTGATCAGGTGGCTGATCAGGAACTGACAACCTGACCGCGCATGCAGTGATCACGTGGCTGGTCGTTCACTGATCACGTGTTTATCATACGGTGATCACGTGACTGAGAGGCGCTGATCACGTGACTCTGCCGTCAGTGATCACGTGGCTGAGCATGCACTGATATCGTGACTGAGCATGCACTGATCATGTGCCGGGAGCCGGGGAGGCATTCCACTCTGGACAAAGGTCATGAGGAAGGAGGCTCGGCATAGGCAAATGCGGGATCGAGCCTCAGGAGTCCACCCGGATATTCTCGAGCATCTCCCCCCAAAAAAACCGGAGTCTGCCTACTGTATTGCTTTGTGCTCTCACCTCTGATTTCACTGGGGGCTGTCACCCACCACCATCTCGCTCTCTCTGTCAAAGAGTTAACATACAGCTCCAATTCATAAAGTTCCTTGTCATTCTTCCCTTTAACTTCCAGCTGAGTCTCCATCTGGAGCGCGGAACCCACCACGCTTACTAATTATGCCTGGGCTGCTAAGACCCACTCGAGAAGGTGTCTAGGGTGAGGCACCTTTCGCTATTCGAGAGGGCGCCCGCGGCCTACGTAAGTGGTGCAAACTTCTTGTCTTGAAGTTTGATTGGTCTTCCGCGTAAACCAAGCTACTCAGTCTCTTTTCTCCACCGAATTTTCCTACTGAGCTCTCCTCATACTATTATTCTTGACATCTCTGATTAGCATATAAATAGTCGCCTAGGCCATCTCTCCTTCGAATACCCTGGATCAGTTGGGGCTGGTCCCCGGCAGGTGGCAACCGAACAGGGACCTCAGGAGGCGATACTCAAAGAGCTGAGCAGACACGAACCACGCAATCAGCAGGCAATAAGCATGGAGCTCAGCAGTGACGAATCATGCTGCTCAACTGGCAATAATCAAGCACGTGACCAGGCAGGAATCACGCAGCTCAGCTGGCAATTGTCAAGCAGATGAGCCGACAGGAATCACGCAGCTCAGCTGGCAATTGTCATGCAGATGAGCCGGCAGGAATCACGCAGCTCAGCAGGCCCTGATCACGTGACTCTGCAGGCACTGATCACGTGGCTGATCAAGTCCAGATCACGTGACTGAGCATGCACTGATCACGTGGCTATCATGCACTGATGACGTGACTGCGCATGCACTGATGACGTGGCTGATCGGGCACTGATCACATGGCTCATCATGCACTGATCACGTGTTTATCAGGCAATGATCAGTGACTGACAGGCGCTGATCATGGGACTGTGCACGCACTGATCACGTGGCTATCATGCACTGATCACGTGACTGCGCATGCACTGATGACGTGGCTGTTCGGGCACTGATCACGTGTTTATCAGGCAGTGATCAGTGACTGACAGGCGCTGATCAGGGGACTGTGCACGCACTGATCAGGTGGCTGGTCAGGAACTGACCACCTGACCGCGCATGCAGTGATCATGTGGCTGGTCGTTCACTGATCACGTGTTTATCATATGGTGATCACGTGACTGAGAGGCGCTGATCACGTGACTGTGCCGTCAATGATCACGTGGCTGAGCAGGCACTGATATCGTGACTGAGCATGCACTGATCATGTGCCGGGAGCCGGGGAGGCATTCCACTCTGGACAAAGGTCATGAGGAAGGAGGCTCGGCATACGCAAATGCGGGATCGAGCCTCAGGAGTCCACCCGGATATTCTCGAGCATCTCCCCCCCCAAAAAAAACCGGAGTCTGCCTAATGTATTGCTTTGTGCTCTCACCTCTGATTTCACTGGGGGCTGTCCCCCACCACCATCTCGCTCTCTCTGTCAAAGAGTTAAGTTACAGCTCCAATTCATAAAGTTCCTTGTCATTCTTCCCTTTAACTTCCAGCTGAGTCTCCATCTGGAGCGCGGAACCCACCACGCTTACTAATTATGCCTGGGCTGCTAAGACCCACTCGAGAAGGTGTCTAGGGTGAGGCACCTTTCGCTATTCGAGAGGGCGCCTGCGGCCTACGTAAGTGGTGCAAACTTCTTGTCTTGAAGTTTGATTGGTCTTCCTCGTAAACCAAGCTACTCAGTCTCTTTTCTCCACCGAATTTTCCTACTGAGCTCTCCTCATACTATTATTCTTGACATCTCTGATTAGCATATAAATATTCGCCTAGGCCATCTCTCCTTCGAATACCCTGGATCATTTGGGGCTGGTCCCCGGCAGGTGGCGACCGAACAGGGACCTCAGGAGGCAAAACTCAAAGAGCTGAGCAGACACGAACCACGCAATCAGCAGGCAATAAGCATGGAGCTCAGCAGTGACGAATCATGCTGCTCAACTGGCAATAATCAAGCACGTGACCAGGCAGGAATCACGCAGCTCAGCTGGCAATTGTCAAGCAGATGAGCCGACAGGAATCACGCAGCTCAGCTGGCAATTGTCATGCAGATGAGCCGGCAGGAATCACGCAGCTCAGCAGGCCCTGATCACGTGACTCTGCAGGCACTGATCACGTGGCTGATCAAGTCCAGATCACGTGACTGAGCATGCACTGATCACGTGGCTATCATGCACTGATGACGTGACTGCGCATGCACTGATGACGTGGCTGATCGGGCACTGATCACATGGCTCATCATGCACTGATCACGTGTTTATCAGGCAATGATCAGTGACTGACAGGCGCTGATCAAGGGACAGTGCACGCACTGATCACGTGGCTATCATGCACTGATCACGTGACTGCGCATGCACTGATGACGTGGCTGTTCGGGCACTGATCACGTGTTTATCAGGCAGTGATCAGTGACTGACAGGCGCTGATCAGGGGACTGTGCACGCACTGATCAGGTGGCTGGTCAGGAACTGACCACCTGACCGCGCATGCAGTGATCATGTGGCTGGTCGTTCACTGATCACGTGTTTATCATATGGTGATCACGTGACTGAGAGGCGCTGATCACGTGACTGTGCCGTCAATGATCACGTGGCTGAGCAGGCACTGATATCGTGACTGAGCATGCACTGATCATGTGCCGGGAGCCGGGGAGGCATTCCACTCTGGACAAAGGTCATGAGGAAGGAGGCTCGGCATAGGCAAATGCGGGATCGAGCCTCAGGAGTCCACCCGGATATTCTCGAGCATCTCCCCCAAAAAAACCGGAGTCTGCCTACTGTATTGCTTTGTGCTCTCACCTCTGATTTCACTGGGGGCTGTCCCCCACCACCATCTCGCTCTCTCTGTCAAAGAGTTAACTTAGAGCTCCAATTCATAAAGTTCCTTGTCATTCTTCCCTTTAACTTCCAGCTGAGTCTCCATCTGGAGCGCGGAACCCACCACGCTTACTAATTATGCCTGGGCTGCTAAGACCCACTCGAGAAGGTGTCTAGGGTGAGGCACCTTTCGCTATTCGAGAGGGCGCCTGCGGCCTACGTAAGTGGTGCAAACTTCTTGTCTTGAAGTTTGATTGGTCTTCCGCGTAAACCAAGCTACTCAGTCTCTTTTCTCCACCGAATTTTCCTACTGAGCTCTCCTCATACTATTATTCTTGACATCTCTGATTAGCATATAAAGAGTCGCCTAGGCCATCTCTCCTTCGAATACCCTGGATCAGTTGGGGCTGGTCCCCGGCAGGTGGCGACCGAACAGGGACCTCAGGAGGCAATACTCAAAGAGCTGAGCAGACACGAACCATGCAATCAGCAGGCAATAAGCATGGAGCTCAGCAGTGACGAATCATGCTGCTCAACTGGCAATAATCAAGCACGTGACCAGGCAGGAACCACGCAGCTCAGCTGGCAATTGTCAAGCAGATGAGCCGACAGGAATCACGCAGCTCAGCTGGCAATTGTCATGCAGATGAGCCGGCAGGAATCACGCAGCTCAGCAGGCCCTGATCACGTGACTCTGCAGGCACTGATCACGTGGCTGATCAAGTCCAGATCACGTGACTGAGCATGCACTGATCACGTGGCTATCATGCACTGATGACGTGACTGCGCATGCACTGATGACGTGGCTGATCGGGCACTGATCACATGGCTCATCATGCACTGATCACGTGTTTATCAGGCAATGATCAGTGACTGACAGGCGCTGATCATGGGACTGTGCACGCACTGATCACGTGGCTATCATGCACTGATCACGTGACTGCGCATGCACTGATGACGTGGCTGTTCGGGCACTGATCACGTGTTTATCAGGCAGTGATCAGTGACTGACAGGCGCTGATTAGGGGACTGTGCACGCACTGATCAGGTGGCTGATCAGGAACTGACCACCTGACCGCGCATGCAGTGATCACGTGGCTGGTCGTTCACTGATCACGTGTTTATCATACGGTGATCACGTGACTGAGAGGCGCTGATCACGTGCCTGTGCCGTCAGTGATCATGTGGCTGAGCAGGCACTGATATCGTGACTGAGCATGCACTGATCATGTGCCTGGAGCCGGGGAGGCATTCCACTCTGGACAAAGGTCATGAGGAAGGAGGCTCGGCATAGGCAAATGCGGGATCGAGCCTCAGGAGTCCACCCGGATATTCTCGAGCATCTCCCCCCCAAAAAAACCGGAGTCTTCCTACTGTATTGCTTTGTGCTCTCACCTCTGATTTCACTGGGGGCTGTCCCCCACCACCATCTCGCTCTCTCTGTCAAAGAGTTAACTTAGAGCTCCAATTCATAAAGTTCCTTGTCAGTCTTCCCTTTAACTTCCAGCTGAGTCTCCATCTGGAGCGCGGAACCCACCACGCTTACTAATTATGCCTGGGCTGCTAAGACCCACTCGAGAAGGTGTCTAGGGTGAGGCACCTTTCGCTATTCGAGAGGGCGCCTGCGGCCTACGTAAGTGGTGCAAACTTCTTGTCTTGAAGTTTGATTGGTCTTCCGCCTAAACCAAGATACTCAGTCTCTTTTCTCCACCGAATTTTCCTACTGAGCTCTCCTCATACTATTATTCTTGACATCTCTGATTAGCATATAAATAGTCGACTAGGCCATCTCTCCTTCGAATACCCTGGATCAGTTGGGGCTGGTCCCCGGCAGGTGGCGACCGAACAGGGACCTCAGGAGGCAATACTCAAAGAGCTGAGCAGACACGAACCACGCAAACAGCAGGCAATAAGCATGGAGCTCAGCAGTGACGAATCATGCTGCTCAACTGGCAATAATCAAGCACGTGACCAGGCAGGAATCACGCAGCTCAGCTGGCAATTGTCAAGCAGATGAGCCGACAGGAATCACGCAGCTCAGCTGGCAATTGTCATGCAGATGAGCCGGCAGGAATCACGCAGCTCAGCAGGCAATTTTCAAGCAGATGAGCCGACAGGAATCACGCAGCTCACCTGGCAATTGTCACGCAGATGAGCCGGCAGGAATCACGCAGCTCAGCAGGCCCTGATCACGTGACTCTGCAGGCACTGATCACGTGGCTGATCAAGTCCAGATCACGTGACTGAGCATGCACTGATCACGTGGCTATCATGCACTGATGACGTGACTGCGCATGCACTGATGACGTGGCTGATCGGGCACTGATCACATGGCTCATCATGCACTGATCACGTGTTTATCAGGCAATGATCAGTGACTGACAGGCGCTGATCATGGGACTGTGCACGCACTGATCACGTGGCTATCATGCACTGATCACGTGACTGCGCATGCACTGATGACGTGGCTGTTCGGGCACTGATCATGTGTTTATCAGGCAGTGGTCAGTGACTGACAGGCGCTGATCAGGGGACTGTGCACGCACTGATCAGGTGGGTGATCAGGAACTGAACACCTGACCGCGCATGCAGTGATCCCGTGGCTGGTCGTTCACTGATCACGTGTTTATCATACGGTGTTCACGTGACTGAGAGGCGCTGATCACGGGACTGTGCCGTCAGTGATCACGTGGCTGAGCAGGCACTGATATCGTGACTGAGCATGCACTGATCATGTGCCTGGAGCCGGGGAGGCATTCCACTCTGGACAAAGGTCATGAGGAAGGAGGCTCGGCATAGGCAAATGCGGGATCGAGCCTCAGGAGTCCACCCGGATATTCTCGAGCATCTCCCCCAAAAAAACCGGAGTCTGCCTACTGTATTGCTTTGTGCTCTCACCTCTGATTTCACTGGGGGCTGTCCCCCACCACCATCTCGCTCTCTCTGTCAAAGAGTTAACTTACAGCTCCAATTCATAAAGTTCCTTGTCATTCTTCCCTTTAACTTCCAGCTGAGTCTCCATCTGGAGCGCGGAACCCACCACGCTTACTAATTATGCCTGGGCTGCTAAGACCCACTCGAGAAGGTGTCTAGGGTGAGGCATCTTTCGCTATTCGAGAGGGCGCCTGCGGCCTACGTAAGTGGTGCAAACTTCTTGTCTTGAAGTTTGATTGGTCTTCCGCGTAAACCAAGCTACTCAGTCTCTTTTCTCCACCGAATTTTCCTACTGAGCTCTCCTCATACTATTATTCTTGACATCTCTGATTAGCATATAAATAGTCGCCAAGGCCATCTCTCCTTCGAATACCCTGGATCACTTGGGGCTGGTCCCCGGCAGGTGGCGACCGAACAGGGACCTCAGGAGGCAATACTCAAAGAGCTGAGCAGACACGAACCACGCAATCAGCAGGCAATAAGCATGGAGCTCAGCAGTAACGAATCATGCTGCTCAACTGGCAATAATCAAGCACGTGACCATGCAGGAATCACGCAGCTCAGCTGGCAATTGTCAAGCAGATGAGCCGACAGGAATCACGCAGCTCAGCTGGCAATTGTCATGCAGATGAGCCGGGAGGAATCACGCAGCTCAGCAGGCCCTGATCACGTGACTCTGCAGGCACTGATCACGTGGCTGATCAAGTCCAGATCACGTGACTGAGCATGCACTGATCACGTGGCTATCATGCACTGATGACGTGACTGCGCATGCACTGATGACGTGGCTGATCGGGCACTGATCACATGGCTCATCATGCACTGATCACGTGTTTATCAGGCAATGATCAGTGACTGACAGGCGCTGATCATGGGACTGTCCACGCACTGATCACGTGGCTATCATGCACTGATCACGTTACTGCGCATGCACTGATGACGTGGCTGTTCGGGCACTGATCACGTGTTTATCAGGCAGTGATCAGTGCCTGACAGGCGCTGATCAGGGGACTGTGCAAGCACTGATCAGGTGGCTGATCAGGAACTGACCACCTGACCGCGCATGCAGTGATCACGTGGCTGGTCGTTCACTGATCACGTGTTTATCATACGGTGATCACGTGACTGAGAGGCGCTGATCACGTGCCTGTGCCGTCAGTGATCACGTGGCTGAGCAGGCACTGATATCGTGACTGAGCATGCACTGATCATGTGCCTGGAGCCGGGGAGGCATTCCACTCTGGACAAAGGTCATGAGGAAGGAGGCTCGGCATAGGCAAATGCGGGATCGAGCCTCAGGAGTCCACCCGGATATTCTCGAGCATCTCCCCCCAAAACCGGAGTCTGCCTACTGTATTGCTTTGTGCTCTCACCTCTGATTTCACTGGGGGCTGTCCCCCACCACCATCTCGCTCTCTCTGTCAAAGAGTTAACTTAGAGCTCCAATTCATAAAGTTCCTTGTCATTCTTCCCTTTAACTTCCAGCTGAGTCTCCATCTGGAGCGCGGAACCCACCACGCTTACTAATTATGCCTGGGCTGCTAAGACCCACTCGAGAAGGTGTCTAGGGTGAGGCACCTTTCGCTATTCGAGAGGGCGCCTGCGGCCTACGTAAGTGCTGCAAACTTCTTGTCTTGAAGTTTGATTGGTCTTCCGCATAAACCAAGCTACTCAGTCTCTTTTCTCCACCGAATTTTCCTACTGAGCTCTCCTCATACTATTATTCTTGACATCTCTGATTAGCATATAAAGAGTCGCCTAGGCCATCTCTCCTTCGAATACCCTGGATCAGTTGGGGCTGGTCCCCGGCAGGTGGCGACCGAACAGGGACCTCAGGAGGCAATACTCAAAGAGCTGAGCAGACACGAACCACGCAATCAGCAGGCAATAAGCATGGAGCTCAGCAGTGACGAATCATGCTGCTCAACTGGCAATAATCAAGCACGTGACTAGGCAGGAATCACGCAGCTCAGCAGGCCCTGATCACCTGACTCTGCAGGCACTGATCACGTGGCTGATCAAGTCCAGATCACGTGACTGAGCATGCACTGATCACGTGGCTATCATGCACTGATGACGTGACTGCGCATGCACTGATGACGTGGCTGATCGGGCACTGATCACATGTCTCATCATGCACTGATCACGTGTTTATCAGGCAATGATCAGTGACTGACAGGCGCTGATCATGGGACTGTGCACGCACTGATCACGTGGCTATCATGCACTGATCACGTGACTGCGCATGCACTGATGACGTGGCTGTTCGGGCACTGATCATGTGTTTATCAGGCAGTGATCAGTGACTGAGAGGCGCTGATCAGGGGACTGTGCACGCACTGATCAGGTGGGTGATCAGGAACTGAACACCTGACCGCGCATGCAGGGATCACGTGGCTGGTCCTTCACTGATCACGTGTTTATCATACGGTGATAACGTGACTGAGAGGCGCTGATCACGGGACTGTGCCGTCAGTGATCACGTGGCTGAGCAGGCACTGATATCGTGACTGAGCATGCACTGATCATGTGCCGGGAGCCGGGGAGGCATTCCACTCTGGACAAAGGTCATGAGGAAGGAGGCTCGGCATACGCAAATGCGGGATCGAGCCTCAGGAGTCCACCCGGATATTCTCGAGCATCTCCCCCCCCCAAAAAACCGGAGTCTGCCTACTGTATTGCTTTGTGCTCTCACCTCTGATTTCACTGGGGGCTGTCCCCCACCACCATCTCGCTCTCTCTGTCAAAGAGTTAACTTAGAGCTCCAATTCATAAAGTTCCTTGTCATTCTTCCCTTTAACTTCCAGCTGAGTCTCCATCTGGAGCACGGAACCCACCACGCTTACTAATTATGCCTGGGCTGCTAAGACCCACTCGAGAAGGTGTCTAGGGTGAGGCACCTTTCGCTATTCGAGAGGGCGCCTGCGGCCTACGTAAGTGGTGCAAACTTCTTGTCTTGAAGTTTGATTGGTCTTCCGCGTAAACCAAGCTACTCAGTCTCTTTTCTCCACCGAATTTTCCTACTGAGCTCTCCTCATACTATTATTCTTGACATCTCTGATTAGCATATAAATAGTCGCCTAGGCCTTCTCTCCTTCGAATACCCTGGATCAGATGGGGCTGGTCCCCGGCAGGTGGCGACCGAACAGGGACCTCAGGAGGCAATACTCAAAGAGCTGAGCAGACACGAACCAAGCAATCAGCAGGCAATAAGCATGGAGCTCAGCAATGACGAATCATGCTGCTCAACTGGCAATAATCAAGCACGTGACCAGGCAGGAAACACGCAGCTCAGCTGGCAATTGTCAAGCAGATGAGCCGACAGGAATCACGCAGCTCAGATGGCAATTGTCATGCAGATGAGCCGGCAGGAATCAAGCAGCTCAGCAGGCCCTGATCACGTGACTCTGCAGGCACTGATCACGTGGCTGATCAAGTCCAGATCACGTGACTGAGCATGCACTGATCACGTGGCTATCATGCACTGATCACGTGACGGCGCATGCACTGATGACGTGGCTGATCATGGCATCTGCACTGATCACGTGTTTATCAGGCAATGATCAGTGACTGACAGGCGCTGATCATGGGACTGTGCACGCACTGATCACGTGGCTATCATGCACTGATCACGTGACTGCGCATGCACTGATGACGTGGCTGTTCGGGCACTGATCACGTGTTTATCAGGCAGTGATCAGTGCCTGACAGGCGCTGATCAGGGGACTGTGCACGCACTGATCAGGTGGCTGATCAGGAACTGACCACCTGACCGCGCATGCAGTGATCACGTGGCTGGTCGTTCACTGATCACGTGTTTATCATACGGTGATCACGTGACTGAGAGGCGCTGATCACGTGCCTGTGCCGTCAGTGATCACGTGGCTGAGCAGGCACTGATATCGTGACTGAGCATGCACTGATCATGTGCCGGGAGCCGGGGAGGCATTCCACTCTGGACAAAGGTCATGAGGAAGGAGGCTCGGCATAGGCAAATGCGGGATCGAGCCTCAGGAGTCCACCCGGATATTCTCGAGCATCTCCCCCCAAAAACCGGAGTCTGCCTACTGTATTGCTTTGTGCTCTCACCTCTGATTTCACTGGGGGCTGTCCCCCACCACCATCTCGCTCTCTCTGTCAAAGAGTTAACTTAGAGCTCCAATTCATAAAGTTCCTTGTCATTCTTCCCTTTAACTTCCAGCTGAGTCTCCATCTGGAGCGCGGAACCCACCACGCTTACTAATTATGCCTGGGCTGCTAAGACCCACTCGAGAAGGTGTCTAGGGTGAGGCACCTTTCGCTATTCGAGAGGGCGCCTGCGGCCTACGTAAGTGGTGCAAACTTCTTGTCTTGAAGTTTGATTGGTCTTCCGCGTAAACCAAGCTACTCAGTCTCTTTTCTCCACCGAATTTTCCTACTGAGCTCTCCTCATACTATTATTCTTGACATCTCTGATTAGCATATAAATAGTCGCCTAGGCCATCTCTCCTTCGAATACCCTGGATCAGTTGGGGCTGGTCCCCGGCAGGTGGCGACCGAACAGGGACCTCAGGAGGCAATACTCAAAGAGCTGAGCAGACACGAACCACGCAATCAGCAGGCAATAAGCATGGAGCTCAGCAGTGACGGATCATGCTGCTCAACTGGCAATAATCAAGCACGTGACCAGGCAGGAATCACGCAGCTCAGCAGGCCCTGATCACGTGACTCTGCAGGCACTGATCACGTGGCTGATCAAGTCCAGATCACGTGACTGAGCATGCACTGATCACGTGGCTATCATGCACTGATGACGTGACTGCGCATGCACTGATGACGTGGCTGATCGGGCACTGATCACATGGCTCATCATGCACTGATCACGTGTTTATCAGGCAATGATCAGTGACTGACAGGCGCTGATCATGGGACTGTGCACGCACTGATCACGTGGCTATCATGCACTGATCACGTGACTGCGCATGCACTGATGACGTGGCTGTTCGGGCACTGATCACGTGTTTATCAGGCAGTGATCAGTGACTGACAGGCGCTGATCAGGGGACTGTGCACGCACTGATCAGGTGGCTGATCAGGAACTGACCACCTGACCGCGCATGCAGTGATCACGTGGCTGGTCGTTCACTGATCACGTGTTTATCATAGGGTGATCACGTGACTGAGAGGCGCTGATCACGTGACTGTGCCGTCAGTGATCACGTGGCTGAGCAGGCACTGATATCGTGACTGAGCATGCACTGATCATGTGCCGGGAGCCGGGGAGGCATTCCACTCTGGACAAAGGTCATGAGGAAGGAGGCTCGGCATACGCAAATGCGGGATCGAGCCTCAGGAGTCCACCCGGATATTCTCGAGCATCTCCCCCCAAAAACCGGAGTCTGCCTACTGTATTGCTTTGTGCTCTCACCTCTGATTTCACTGGGGGCTGTCCCCCACCACCATCTCGCTCTCTCTGTCAAAGAGTTAACTTACAGCTCCAATTCATAAAGTTCCTTGTCATTCTTCCCTTTAACTTCCAGCTGAGTCTCCATCTGGAGCGCGGAACCCACCACGCTTACTAATTATGCCTGGGCTGCTAAGACCCACTCGAGAAGGTGTCTAGGGTGAGGCACCTTTCGCTATTCGAGAGGGCGCCTGCGGCCTACGTAAGTGGTGCAAACTTCTTGTCTTGAAGTTTGATTGGTCTTCCGCGTAAACCAAGCTACTCAGTCTCTTTTCTCCACCGAATTTTCCTACTGAGCTCTCCTCATACTATTATTCTTGACATCTCTGATTAGCATATAAATAGTCGCCTAGGCCATCTCTCCTTCGAATACCCTGGATCAGTTGGGGCTGGTCCCCGGCAGGTGGCGACCGAACAGGGACCTCAGGAGGCAATACTCAAAGAGCTGAGCAGACACGAACCACGCAATCAGCAGGCAATAAGCATGGAGCTCAGCAGTGACGAATCATGCTGCTCAACTGGCAATAATCAAGCACGTGACCAGGCAGGAATCACGCAGCTCAGCTGGCAATTGTCAAGCAGATGAGCCGACAGGAATCACGCAGCTCAGATGGCAATTGTCATGCAGATGAGCCGGCAGGAATCACGCAGCTCAGCAGGCCCTGATCACGTGACTCTGCAGGCACTGATCACGTGGCTGATCAAGTCCAGATCACGTGACTGAGCATGCACTGATCACGTGGCTATCATGCACTGATGACGTGACTGCGCATGCACTGATGACGTGGCTGATCGGGCACTGATCACATGGCTCATCATGCACTGATCACGTGTTTATCAGGCAATGATCAGTGACTGACAGGCGCTGATCATGGGACTGTGCACGCACTGATCACGTGGCTATCATGCACTGATCACGTGACTGCGCATGCACTGATGACGTGGCTGTTCGGGCACTGATCACGTGTTTATCAGGCAGTGATCAGTGACTGACAGGCGCTGATCAGGGACTGTGCACGCACTGATCAGGTGGCTGATCAGGAACTGACCACCTGACCGCGCATGCAGTGATCACGTGGCTGGTCGTTCACTGATCACGTGTTTATCATACGGTGATCACGTGACTGAGAGGCGCTGATCACGTGACTGTGCCATCAGTGATCACGTGGCTGAGCAGGCACTGATATCGTGACTGAGCATGCACTGATCATGTGCCGGGAGCCGGGGAGGCATTCCACTCTGGACAAAGGTCATGAGGAAGGAGGCTCGGCATACGCAAATGCGGGATCGAGCCTCAGGAGTCCACCCGGATATTCTCGAGCATCTCCCCCAAAAAAACCGGAGTCTGCCTACTGTATTGCTTTGTGCTCTCACCTCTGATTTCACTGGGGGCTGTCCCCCACCACCATCTCGCTCTCTCTGTCAAAGAGTTAACTTACAGCTCCAATTCATAAAGTTCCTTGTCATTCTTCCCTTTAACTTCCAGCTGAGTCTCCATCTGGAGCGCGGAACCCACCACGCTTACTAATTATGCCTGGGCTGCTAAGACCCACTCGAGAAGGTGTCTAGGGTGAGGCACCTTTCGCTATTCGAGAGGGCGCCTGCGGCCTACGTAAGTGGTGCAAACTTCTTGTCTTGAAGTTTGATTGGTCTTCCGCGTAAACCAAGCTACTCAGTCTCTTTTCTCCACCGAATTTTCCTACTGAGCTCTCCTCATACTATTATTCTTGACATCTCTGATTAGCATATAAATAGTCGCCTAGGCCATCTCTCCTTCGAATACCCTGGATCAGTTGGGGCTGGTCCCCGGCAGGTGGCGACCGAACAGGGACCTCAGGAGGCAATACTCAAAGAGCTGAGCAGACACGAACCACGCAATCAGCAGGCAATAAGCATGGAGCTCAGCAGTGACGAATCATGCTGCTCAACTGGCAATAATCAAGCACGTGACCAGGCAGGAATCACGCAGCTCAGCTGGCAATTGTCAAGCAGATGAGCCGACAGGAATCACGCAGCTCAGCTGGCAATTGTCATGCAGATGAGCCGGCAGGAATCACGCAGCTCAGCAGGCCCTGATCACGTGACTCTGCAGGCACTGATCACGTGGCTGATCAAGTCCAGATCACGTGACTGAGCATGCACTGATCACGTGGCTATCATGCACTGATGACGTGACTGCGCATGCACTGATGACGTGGCTGATCGGGCACTGATCACATGGCTCATCATGCACTGATCACGTGTTTATCAGGCAATGATCAGTGACTGACAGGCGCTGATCATGGGACTGTGCACGCACTGATCACGTGGCTATCATGCACTGATCACGTGACTGCGCATGCACTGATGACGTGGCTGTTCGGGCACTGATCACGTGTTTATCAGGCAGTGATCAGTGACTGACAGCTGATCATGGGTGCACGCACTGATCACGTGGCTATCATGCACTGATCACGTGACTGCGCATGCACTGATGACGCTGTGGCACTGATCACGTGATCAGGCAGTGATCAGTGACTGACAGCGCTGATCACTGTGCACGCACTGATCAGGTGGCTGATCAGGAACTGACCACCTGACCGCGCATGCAGTGATCACGTGGCTGGTCGTTCACTGATCACGTGTTTATCATAGGGTGATCACGTGACTGAGAGGCGCTGATCACGTGACTGTGCCGTCAGTGATCACGTGGCTGAGCAGGCACTGATATCGTGACTGAGCATGCACTGATCATGTGCCGGGAGCCGGGGAGGCATTCCACTCTGGACAAAGGTCATGAGGAAGGAGGCTCGGCATACGCAAATGCGGGATCGAGCCTCAGGAGTCCACCCGGATATTCTCGAGCATCTCCCCCAAAAAAACCGGAGTCTGCCTACTGTATTGCTTTGTGCTCTCACCTCTGATTTCACTGGGGGCTGTCCCCCACCACCATCTCGCTCTCTCTGTCAAAGAGTTAACTTACAGCTCCAATTCATAAAGTTCCTTGTCATTCTTCCCTTTAACTTCCAGCTGAGTCTCCATCTGGAGCGCGGAACCCACCACGCTTACTAATTATGCCTGGGCTGCTAAGACCCACTCGAGAAGGTGTCTAGGGTGAGGCACCTTTCGCTATTCGAGAGGGCGCCTGCGGCCTACGTAAGTGGTGCAAACTTCTTGTCTTGAAGTTTGATTGGTCTTCCGCGTAAACCAAGCTACTCAGTCTCTTTTCTCCACCGAATTTTCCTACTGAGCTCTCCTCATACTATTATTCTTGACATCTCTGATTAGCATATAAATAGTCGCCTAGGCCATCTCTCCTTCGAATACCCTGGATCAGTTGGGGCTGGTCCCCGGCAGGTGGCGACCGAACAGGGACCTCAGGAGGCAATACTCAAAGAGCTGAGCAGACACGAACCACGCAATCAGCAGGCAATAAGCATGGAGCTCAGCAGTGACGAATCATGCTGCTCAACTGGCAATAATCAAGCACGTGACCAGGCAGGAATCACGCAGCTCAGCTGGCAATTGTCAAGCAGATGAGCCGACAGGAATCACGCAGCTCAGCTGGCAATTGTCATGCAGATGAGCCGGCAGGAATCACGCAGCTCAGCAGGCCCTGATCACGTGACTCTGCAGGCACTGATCACGTGGCTGATCAAGTCCAGATCACGTGACTGAGCATGCACTGATCACGTGGCTATCATGCACTGATGACGTGACTGCGCATGCACTGATGACGTGGCTGATCGGGCACTGATCACATGGCTCATCATGCACTGATCACGTGTTTATCAGGCAATGATCAGTGACTGACAGGCGCTGATCATGGGACTGTGCACGCACTGATCACGTGGCTATCATGCACTGATCACGTGACTGCGCATGCACTGATGACGTGGCTGTTCGGGCACTGATCACGTGTTTATCAGGCAGTGATCAGTGACTGACAGGCGCTGATCAGGGGACTGTGCACGCACTGATCAGGTGGCTGATCAGGAACTGACCACCTGACCGCGCATGCAGTGATCACGTGGCTGGTCGTTCACTGATCACGTGTTTATCATACGGTGATCACGTGACTGAGAGGCGCTGATCACGTGACTGTGCCGTCAGTGATCACGTGGCTGAGCAGGCACTGATATCGTGACTGAGCATGCACTGATCATGTGCCGGGAGCCGGGGAGGCATTCCACTCTGGACAAAGGTCATGAGGAAGGAGGCTCGGCATACGCAAATGCGGGATCGAGCCTCAGGAGTCCACCCGGATATTCTCGAGCATCTCCCCCCAAAAAAACCGGAGTCTGCCTACTGTATTGCTTTGTGCTCTCACCTCTGATTTCACTGGGGCTGTCCCCCACCACCATCTCGCTCTCTCTGTCAAAGAGTTAACTTACAGCTCCAATTCATAAAGTTCCTTGTCATTCTTCCCTTTAACTTCCAGCTGAGTCTCCATCTGGAGCGCGGAACCCACCACGCTTACTAATTATGCCTGGGCTGCTAAGACCCACTCGAGAAGGTGTCTAGGGTGAGGCACCTTTCGCTATTCGAGAGGGCGCCTGCGGCCTACGTAAGTGGTGCAAACTTCTTGTCTTGAAGTTTGATTGGTCTTCCGCGTAAACCAAGCTACTCAGTCTCTTTTCTCCACCGAATTTTCCTACTGAGCTCTCCTCATACTATTATTCTTGACATCTCTGATTAGCATATAAATAGTCGCCTAGGCCATCTCTCCTTCGAATACCCTGGATCAGTTGGGGCTGGTCCCCGGCAGGTGGCGACCGAACAGGGACCTCAGGAGGCAATACTCAAAGAGCTGAGCAGACACGAACCACGCAATCAGCAGGCAATAAGCATGGAGCTCAGCAGTGACGAATCATGCTGCTCAACTGGCAATAATCAAGCACGTGACCAGGCAGGAATCACGCAGCTCAGCTGGCAATTGTCAAGCAGATGAGCCGACAGGAATCACGCAGCTCAGCTGGCAATTGTCATGCAGATGAGCCGGCAGGAATCACGCAGCTCAGCAGGCCCTGATCACGTGACTCTGCAGGCACTGATCACGTGGCTGATCAAGTCCAGATCACGTGACTGAGCATGCACTGATCACGTGGCTATCATGCACTGATGACGTGACTGCGCATGCACTGATGACGTGGCTGATCGGGCACTGATCACATGGCTCATCATGCACTGATCACGTGTTTATCAGGCAATGATCAGTGACTGACAGGCGCTGATCATGGACTGTGCACGCACTGATCACGTGGCTATCATGCACTGATCACGTGACTGCGCATGCACTGATGACGTGGCTGTTCGGGCACTGATCACGTGTTTATCAGGCAGTGATCAGTGACTGACAGGCGCTGATCATGGGACTGTGCACGCACTGATCACGTGGCTATCATGCACTGATCACGTGACTACGCATGCACTGATGACGTGGCTGTTCGCACTGATCACGTGTTTATCAGGCAGTGATCAGTGACTGACAGGCGCTGATCAGGGGACTGCACGCACTGATCAGGTGGCTGATCAGGAACTGACCACCTGACGCGCATGCAGTGATCACGTGGCTGGTCGTTCACTGATCACGTGTTTATCATACGGTGATCACGTGACTGAGGCGCTGATCACGTGACTGTGCCGTCAGTGATCACGTGGCTGAGCAGGCACTGATATCGTGACTGAGCATGCACTGATCATGTGCCGGGAGCCGGGGAGGCATTCCACTCTGGACAAAGGTCATGAGGAAGGAGGCTCGGCATACGCAAATGCGGGATCGAGCCTCAGGAGTCCACCCGGATATTCTCGAGCATCTCCCCCAAAAAAACCGGAGTCTGCCTACTGTATTGCTTTGTGCTCTCACCTCTGATTTCACTGGGGGCTGTCCCCCACCACCATCTCGCTCTCTCTGTCAAAGAGTTAACTTACAGCTCCAATTCATAAAGTTCCTTGTCATTCTTCCCTTTAACTTCCAGCTGAGTCTCCATCTGGAGCGCGGAACCCACCACGCTTACTAATTATGCCTGGGCTGCTAAGACCCACTCGAGAAGGTGTCTAGGGTGAGGCACCTTTCGCTATTCGAGAGGGCGCCTGCGGCCTACGTAAGTGGTGCAAACTTCTTGTCTTGAAGTTTGATTGGTCTTCCGCGTAAACCAAGCTACTCAGTCTCTTTTCTCCACCGAATTTTCCTACTGAGCTCTCCTCATACTATTATTCTTGACATCTCTGATTAGCATATAAATAGTCGCCTAGGCCATCTCTCCTTCGAATACCCTGGATCAGTTGGGGCTGGTCCCCGGCAGGTGGCGACCGAACAGGGACCTCAGGAGGCAATACTCAAAGAGCTGAGCAGACACGAACCACGCAATCAGCAGGCAATAAGCATGGAGCTCAGCAGTGACGAATCATGCTGCTCAACTGGCAATAATCAAGCACGTGACCAGGCAGGAATCACGCAGCTCAGCTGGCAATTGTCAAGCAGATGAGCCGACAGGAATCACGCAGCTCAGCTGGCAATTGTCATGCAGATGAGCCGGCAGGAATCACGCAGCTCAGCAGGCCCTGATCACGTGACTCTGCAGGCACTGATCACGTGGCTGATCAAGTCCAGATCACGTGACTGAGCATGCACTGATCACGTGGCTATCATGCACTGATGACGTGACTGCGCATGCACTGATGACGTGGCTGATCGGGCACTGATCACATGGCTCATCATGCACTGATCACGTGTTTATCAGGCAATGATCAGTGACTGACAGGCGCTGATCATGGGACTGTGCACGCACTGATCACGTGGCTATCATGCACTGATCACGTGACTGCGCATGCACTGATGACGTGGCTGTTCGGGCACTGATCACGTGTTTATCAGGCAGTGATCAGTGACTGACAGGCGCTGATCAGGGGACTGTGCACGCACTGATCAGGTGGCTGATCAGGAACTGACCACCTGACCGCGCATGCAGTGATCACGTGGCTGGTCGTTCACTGATCACGTGTTTATCATAGGGTGATCACGTGACTGAGAGGCGCTGATCACGTGACTGTGCCGTCAGTGATCACGTGGCTGAGCAGGCACTGATATCGTGACTGAGCATGCACTGATCATGTGCCGGGAGCCGGGGAGGCATTCCACTCTGGACAAAGGTCATGAGGAAGGAGGCTCGGCATACGCAAATGCGGGATCGAGCCTCAGGAGTCCACCCGGATATTCTCGAGCATCTCCCCCCAAAACCAGAGTCTGCCTACTGTATTGCTTTGTGCTCTCACCTCTGATTTCACTGGGGGCTGTCCCCCACCACCATCTCGCTCTCTCTGTCAAAGAGTTAACTTACAGCTCCAATTCATAAAGTTCCTTGTCATTCTTCCCTTTAACTTCCAGCTGAGTCTCCATCTGGAGCGCGGAACCCACCACGCTTACTAATTATGCCTGGGCTGCTAAGACCCACTCGAGAAGGTGTCTAGGGTGAGGCACCTTTCGCTATTCGAGAGGGCGCCTGCGGCCTACGTAAGTGGTGCAAACTTCTTGTCTTGAAGTTTGATTGGTCTTCCGCGTAAACCAAGCTACTCAGTCTCTTTTCTCCACCGAATTTTCCTACTGAGCTCTCCTCATACTATTATTCTTGACATCTCTGATTAGCATATAAATAGTCGCCTAGGCCATCTCTCCTTCGAATACCCTGGATCAGTTGGGGCTGGTCCCGGCAGGTGGCGACCGAACAGGGACCTCAGGAGGCAATACTCAAAGAGCTGAGCAGACACGAACCACGCAATCAGCAGGCAATAAGCATGGAGCTCAGCAGTGACGAATCATGCTGCTCAACTGGCAATAATCAAGCACGTGACCAGGCAGGAATCACGCAGCTCAGCTGGCAATTGTCAAGCAGATGAGCCGACAGGAATCACGCAGCTCAGCTGGCAATTGTCATGCAGATGAGCCGGCAGGAATCACGCAGCTCAGCAGGCCCTGATCACGTGACTCTGCAGGCACTGATCACGTGGCTGATCAAGTCCAGATCACGTGACTGAGCATGCACTGATCACGTGGCTATCATGCACTGATGACGTGACTGCGCATGCACTGATGACGTGGCTGATCGGGCACTGATCACATGGCTCATCATGCACTGATCACGTGTTTATCAGGCAATGATCAGTGACTGACAGGCGCTGATCATGGGACTGTGCACGCACTGATCACGTGGCTATCATGCACTGATCACGTGACTGCGCATGCACTGATGACGTGGCTGTTCGGGCACTGATCACGTGTTTATCAGGCAGTGATCAGTGACTGTCAGGCGCTGATCATGGGACTGTGCACGCACTGATCACGTGGCTATCATGCACTGATCACGTGACTGCGCATGCACTGATGACGTGGCTGTTCGGCACTGATCACGTGTTTATCAGGCAGTGATCAGTGACTGACAGGCGCTGATCAGGGGACCACGCACTGATCAGGTGGCTGATCAGGAACTGACCACCTGACGCGCATGCAGTGATCACGTGGCTGGTCGTTCACTGATCACGTGTTTATCATACGGTGATCACGTGACTGAGAGGCGCTGATCACGTGACTGTGCCGTCAGTGATCACGTGGCTGAGCAGGCACTGATATCGTGACTGCGCATGCACTGATCATGTGCCGGGAGCCGGGAGGCATTCCACTCTGGACAAAGGTCATGAGGAAGGAGGCTCGGCATACGCAAATGCGGGATCGAGCCTCAGGAGTCCACCCGGATATTCTCGAGCATCTCCCCCAAAAAAACCGGAGTCTGCCTACTGTATTGCTTTGTGCTCTCACCTCTGATTTCACTGGGGGCTGTCCCCCACCACCATCTCGCTCTCTCTGTCAAAGAGTTAACTTACAGCTCCAATTCATAAAGTTCCTTGTCATTCTTCCCTTTAACTTCCAGCTGAGTCTCCATCTGGAGCGCGGAACCCACCACGCTTACTAATTATGCCTGGGCTGCTAAGACCCACTCGAGAAGGTGTCTAGGGTGAGGCACCTTTCGCTATTCGAGAGGGCGCCTGCGGCCTACGTAAGTGGTGCAAACTTCTTGTCTTGAAGTTTGATTGGTCTTCCGCGTAAACCAAGCTACTCAGTCTCTTTTCTCCACCGAATTTTCCTACTGAGCTCTCCTCATACTATTATTCTTGACATCTCTGATTAGCATATAAATAGTCGCCTAGGCCATCTCTCCTTCGAATACCCTGGATCAGTTGGGGCTGGTCCCCGGCAGGTGGCGACCGAACAGGGACCTCAGGAGGCAATACTCAAAGAGCTGAGCAGACACGAACCACGCAATCAGCAGGCAATAAGCATGGAGCTCAGCAGTGACGAATCATGCTGCTCAACTGGCAATAATCAAGCACGTGACCAGGCAGGAATCACGCAGCTCAGCTGGCAATTGTCAAGCAGATGAGCCGACAGGAATCACGCAGCTCAGCTGGCAATTGTCATGCAGATGAGCCGGCAGGAATCACGCAGCTCAGCAGGCCCTGATCACGTGACTCTGCAGGCACTGATCACGTGGCTGATCAAGTCCAGATCACGTGACTGAGCATGCACTGATCACGTGGCTATCATGCACTGATGACGTGACTGCGCATGCACTGATGACGTGGCTGATCGGGCACTGATCACATGGCTCATCATGCACTGATCACGTGTTTATCAGGCAATGATCAGTGACTGACAGGCGCTGATCATGGGACTGTGCACGCACTGATCACGTGGCTATCATGCACTGATCACGTGACTGCGCATGCACTGATGACGTGGCTGTTCGGGCACTGATCACGTGTTTATCAGGCAGTGATCAGTGACTGACAGGCGCTGATCAGGGGACTGTGCACGCACTGATCAGGTGGCTGATCAGGAACTGACCACCTGACCGCGCATGCAGTGATCACGTGGCTGGTCGTTCACTGATCACGTGTTTATCATAGGGTGATCACGTGACTGAGAGGCGCTGATCACGTGACTGTGCCGTCAGTGATCACGTGGCTGAGCAGGCACTGATATCGTGACTGAGCATGCACTGATCATGTGCCGGGAGCCGGGGAGGCATTCCACTCTGGACAAAGGTCATGAGGAAGGAGGCTCGGCATACGCAAATGCGGGATCGAGCCTCAGGAGTCCACCCGGATATTCTCGAGCATCTCCCCCAAAAAAACCGGAGTCTGCCTACTGTATTGCTTTGTGCTCTCACCTCTGATTTCACTGGGGGCTGTCCCCCACCACCATCTCGCTCTCTCTGTCAAAGAGTTAACTTACAGCTCCAATTCATAAAGTTCCTTGTCATTCTTCCCTTTAACTTCCAGCTGAGTCTCCATCTGGAGCGCGGAACCCACCACGCTTACTAATTATGCCTGGGCTGCTAAGACCCACTCGAGAAGGTGTCTAGGGTGAGGCACCTTTCGCTATTCGAGAGGGCGCCTGCGGCCTACGTAAGTGGTGCAAACTTCTTGTCTTGAAGTTTGATTGGTCTTCCGCGTAAACCAAGCTACTCAGTCTCTTTTCTCCACCGAATTTTCCTACTGAGCTCTCCTCATACTATTATTCTTGACATCTCTGATTAGCATATAAATAGTCGCCTAGGCCATCTCTCCTTCGAATACCCTGGATCAGTTGGGGCTGGTCCCCGGCAGGTGGCGACCGAACAGGGACCTCAGGAGGCAATACTCAAAGAGCTGAGCAGACACGAACCACGCAATCAGCAGGCAATAAGCATGGAGCTCAGCAGTGACGAATCATGCTGCTCAACTGGCAATAATCAAGCACGTGACCAGGCAGGAATCACGCAGCTCAGCTGGCAATTGTCAAGCAGATGAGCCGACAGGAATCACGCAGCTCAGCTGGCAATTGTCATGCAGATGAGCCGGCAGGAATCACGCAGCTCAGCAGGCCCTGATCACGTGACTCTGCAGGCACTGATCACGTGGCTGATCAAGTCCAGATCACGTGACTGAGCATGCACTGATCACGTGGCTATCATGCACTGATGACGTGACTGCGCATGCACTGATGACGTGGCTGATCGGGCACTGATCACATGGCTCATCATGCACTGATCACGTGTTTATCAGGCAATGATCAGTGACTGACAGGCGCTGATCATGGGACTGTGCACGCACTGATCACGTGGCTATCATGCACTGATCACGTGACTGCGCATGCACTGATCGTGGCTGTTCGGGCACTGATCACGTGTTTATCAGGCAGTGATCAGTGACTGACAGGCGCTGATCATGGGACTGTGCACGCACTGATCACGTGGCACTGATCACGTGACTGCGCATGCACTGATGGGCACTGATCACGTGTTTATCAGGCAGTGATCAGTGACTGACAGGCGCTGATCAGGGGACTGTGCACGCACTGATCAGGTGGCTGATCAGGAACTGACCACCTGACCGCGCATGCAGTGATCACGTGGCTGGTCGTTCACTGATCACGTGTTTATCATACGGTGATCACGTGACTGAGAGGCGCTGATCACGTGACTGTGCCGTCAGTGATCACGTGGCTGAGCAGGCACTGATATCGTGACTGAGCATGCACTGATCATGTGCCGGGAGCCGGGGAGGCATTCCACTCTGGACAAAGGTCATGAGGAAGGAGGCTCGGCATACGCAAATGCGGGATCGAGCCTCAGGAGTCCACCCGGATATTCTCGAGCATCTCCCCCCAAAAAAACCGGAGTCTGCCTACTGTATTGCTTTGTGCTCTCACCTCTGATTTCACTGGGGGCTGTCCCCCACCACCATCTCGCTCTCTGTCAAAGAGTTAACTTACAGCTCCAATTCATAAAGTTCCTTGTCATTCTTCCCTTTAACTTCCAGCTGAGTCTCCATCTGGAGCGCGGAACCCACCACGCTTACTAATTATGCCTGGGCTGCTAAGACCCACTCGAGAAGGTGTCTAGGGTGAGGCACCTTTCGCTATTCGAGAGGGCGCCTGCGGCCTACGTAAGTGGTGCAAACTTCTTGTCTTGAAGTTTGATTGGTCTTCCGCGTAAACCAAGCTACTCAGTCTCTTTTCTCCACCGAATTTTCCTACTGAGCTCTCCTCATACTATTATTCTTGACATCTCTGATTAGCATATAAATAGTCGCCTAGGCCATCTCTCCTTCGAATACCCTGGATCAGTTGGGGCTGGTCCCCGGCAGGTGGCGACCGAACAGGGACCTCAGGAGGCAATACTCAAAGAGCTGAGCAGACACGAACCACGCAATCAGCAGGCAATAAGCATGGAGCTCAGCAGTGACGAATCATGCTGCTCAACTGGCAATAATCAAGCACGTGACCAGGCAGGAATCACGCAGCTCAGCTGGCAATTGTCAAGCAGATGAGCCGACAGGAATCACGCAGCTCAGCTGGCAATTGTCATGCAGATGAGCCGGCAGGAATCACGCAGCTCAGCAGGCCCTGATCACGTGACTCTGCAGGCACTGATCACGTGGCTGATCAAGTCCAGATCACGTGACTGAGCATGCACTGATCACGTGGCTATCATGCACTGATGACGTGACTGCGCATGCACTGATGACGTGGCTGATCGGGCACTGATCACATGGCTCATCATGCACTGATCACGTGTTTATCAGGCAATGATCAGTGACTGACAGGCGCTGATCATGGGACTGTGCACGCACTGATCACGTGGCTATCATGCACTGATCACGTGACTGCGCATGCACTGATGACGTGGCTGTTCGGGCACTGATCACGTGTTTATCAGGCAGTGATCAGTGACTGACAGGCGCTGATCAGGGGACTGTGCACGCACTGATCAGGTGGCTGATCAGGAACTGACCACCTGACCGCGCATGCAGTGATCACGTGGCTGGTCGTTCACTGATCACGTGTTTATCATACGGTGATCACGTGACTGAGAGGCGCTGATCACGTGACTGTGCCGTCAGTGATCACGTGGCTGAGCAGGCACTGATATCGTGACTGAGCATGCACTGATCATGTGCCGGGAGCCGGGGAGGCATTCCACTCTGGACAAAGGTCATGAGGAAGGAGGCTCGGCATACGCAAATGCGGGATCGAGCCTCAGGAGTCCACCCGGATATTCTCGAGCATCTCCCCCCAAAAAAACCGGAGTCTGCCTACTGTATTGCTTTGTGCTCTCACCTCTGATTTCACTGGGGCTGTCCCCCACCACCATCTCGCTCTCTCTGTCAAAGAGTTAACTTACAGCTCCAATTCATAAAGTTCCTTGTCATTCTTCCCTTTAACTTCCAGCTGAGTCTCCATCTGGAGCGCGGAACCCACCACGCTTACTAATTATGCCTGGGCTGCTAAGACCCACTCGAGAAGGTGTCTAGGGTGAGGCACCTTTCGCTATTCGAGAGGCGCCTGCGGCCTACGTAAGTGGTGCAAACTTCTTGTCTTGAAGTTTGATTGGTCTTCCGCGTAAACCAAGCTACTCAGTCTCTTTCTCCACCGAATTTTCCTACTGAGCTCTCCTCATACTATTATTCTTGACATCTCTGATTAGCATATAAATAGTCGCCTAGGCCATCTCTCCTTCGAATACCCTGGATCAGTTGGGGCTGGTCCCCGGCAGGTGGCGACCGAACAGGGACCTCAGGAGGCAATACTCAAAGAGCTGAGCAGACACGAACCACGCAATCAGCAGGCAATAAGCATGGAGCTCAGCAGTGACGAATCATGCTGCTCAACTGGCAATAATCAAGCACGTGACCAGGCAGGAATCACGCAGCTCAGCTGGCAATTGTCAAGCAGATGAGCCGACAGGAATCACGCAGCTCAGCTGGCAATTGTCATGCAGATGAGCCGGCAGGAATCACGCAGCTCAGCAGGCCCTGATCACGTGACTCTGCAGGCACTGATCACGTGGCTGATCAAGTCCAGATCACGTGACTGAGCATGCACTGATCACGTGGCTATCATGCACTGATGACGTGACTGCGCATGCACTGATGACGTGGCTGATCGGGCACTGATCACATGGCTCATCATGCACTGATCACGTGTTTATCAGGCAATGATCAGTGACTGACAGGCGCTGATCATGGGACTGTGCACGCACTGATCACGTGGCTATCATGCACTGATCACGTGACTGCGCATGCACTGATGACGTGGCTGTTCGGCACTGATCACGTGTTTATCAGGCAGTGATCAGTGACTGACAGGCGCTGATCATGGGACTGTGCACGCACTGATCACGTGGCTATCATGCACTGATCACGTGACTGCGCATGCACTGATGACGTGGCTGTTCGGGCACTGATCACGTGTTTATCAGGCAGTGATCAGTGACTGACAGGCGCTGATCAGGGGACTGTGCACGCACTGATCAGTGGCTGATCAGGAACTGACCACCTGACCGCGCATGCAGTGATCACGTGGCTGGTCGTTCACTGATCACGTGTTTATCATACGGTGATCACGTGACTGAGAGGCGCTGATCACGTGACTGTGCCGTCAGTGATCACGTGGCTGAGCAGGCACTGATATCGTGACTGAGCATGCACTGATCATGTGCCGGGAGCCGGGAGGCATTCCACTCTGGACAAAGGTCATGAGGAAGGAGGCTCGGCATACGCAAATGCGGGATCGAGCCTCAGGAGTCCACCCGGATATTCTCGAGCATCTCCCCCCCAAAAAACCAGAGTCTGCCTACTGTATTGCTTTGTGCTCTCACCTCTGATTTCACTGGGGCTGTCCCCCACCACCATCTCGCTCTCTCTGTCAAAGAGTTAACTTACAGCTCCAATTCATAAAGTTCCTTGTCATTCTTCCCTTTAACTTCCAGCTGAGTCTCCATCTGGAGCGCGGAACCCACCACGCTTACTAATTATGCCTGGGCTGCTAAGACCCACTCGAGAAGGTGTCTAGGGTGAGGCACCTTTCGCTATTCGAGAGGGCGCCTGCGGCCTACGTAAGTGGTGCAAACTTCTTGTCTTGAAGTTTGATTGGTCTTCCGCGTAAACCAAGCTACTCAGTCTCTTTTCTCCACCGAATTTTCCTACTGAGCTCTCCTCATACTATTATTCTTGACATCTCTGATTAGCATATAAATAGTCGCCTAGGCCATCTCTCCTTCGAATACCCTGGATCAGTTGGGGCTGGTCCCCGGCAGGTGGCGACCGAACAGGGACCTCAGGAGGCAATACTCAAAGAGCTGAGCAGACACGAACCACGCAATCAGCAGGCAATAAGCATGGAGCTCAGCAGTGACGAATCATGCTGCTCAACTGGCAATAATCAAGCACGTGACCAGGCAGGAATCACGCAGCTCAGCTGGCAATTGTCAAGCAGATGAGCCGACAGGAATCACGCAGCTCAGCTGGCAATTGTCATGCAGATGAGCCGGCAGGAATCACGCAGCTCAGCAGGCCCTGATCACGTGACTCTGCAGGCACTGATCACGTGGCTGATCAAGTCCAGATCACGTGACTGAGCATGCACTGATCACGTGGCTATCATGCACTGATGACGTGACTGCGCATGCACTGATGACGTGGCTGATCGGGCACTGATCACATGGCTCATCATGCACTGATCACGTGTTTATCAGGCAATGATCAGTGACTGACAGGCGCTGATCATGGGACTGTGCACGCACTGATCACGTGGCTATCATGCACTGATCACGTGACTGCGCATGCACTGATGACGTGGCTGTTCGGGCACTGATCACGTGTTTATCAGGCAGTGATCAGTGACTGACAGGCGCTGATCAGGGGACTGTGCACGCACTGATCAGGTGGCTGATCAGGAACTGACCACCTGACCGCGCATGCAGTGATCACGTGGCTGGTCGTTCACTGATCACGTGTTTATCATACGGTGATCACGTGACTGAGAGGCGCTGATCACGTGACTGTGCCGTCAGTGATCACGTGGCTGAGCAGGCACTGATATCGTGACTGAGCATGCACTGATCATGTGCCGGGAGCCGGGGAGGCATTCCACTCTGGACAAAGGTCATGAGGAAGGAGGCTCGGCATACGCAAATGCGGGATCGAGCCTCAGGAGTCCACCCGGATATTCTCGAGCATCTCCCCCAAACCGGAGTCTGCCTACTGTATTGCTTTGTGCTCTCACCTCTGATTTCACTGGGGGCTGTCCCCACCACCATCTCGCTCTCTCTGTCAAAGAGTTAACTTACAGCTCCAATTCATAAAGTTCCTTGTCATTCTTCCCTTTAACTTCCAGCTGAGTCTCCATCTGGAGCGCGGAACCCACCACGCTTACTAATTATGCCTGGGCTGCTAAGACCCACTCGAGAAGGTGTCTAGGGTGAGGCACCTTTCGCTATTCGAGAGGGCGCCTGCGGCCTACGTAAGTGGTGCAAACTTCTTGTCTTGAAGTTTGATTGGTCTTCCGCGTAAACCAAGCTACTCAGTCTCTTTTCTCCACCGAATTTTCCTACTGAGCTCTCCTCATACTATTATTCTTGACATCTCTGATTAGCATATAAATAGTCGCCTAGGCCATCTCTCCTTCGAATACCCTGGATCAGTTGGGGCTGGTCCCCGGCAGGTGGCGACCGAACAGGGACCTCAGGAGGCAATACTCAAAGAGCTGAGCAGACACGAACCACGCAATCAGCAGGCAATAAGCATGGAGCTCAGCAGTGACGAATCATGCTGCTCAACTGGCAATAATCAAGCACGTGACCAGGCAGGAATCACGCAGCTCAGCTGGCAATTGTCAAGCAGATGAGCCGACAGGAATCACGCAGCTCAGCTGGCAATTGTCATGCAGATGAGCCGGCAGGAATCACGCAGCTCAGCAGGCCCTGATCACGTGACTCTGCAGGCACTGATCACGTGGCTGATCAAGTCCAGATCACGTGACTGAGCATGCACTGATCACGTGGCTATCATGCACTGATGACGTGACTGCGCATGCACTGATGACGTGGCTGATCGGGCACTGATCACATGGCTCATCATGCACTGATCACGTGTTTATCAGGCAATGATCAGTGACTGACAGGCGCTGATCATGGGACTGTGCACGCACTGATCACGTGGCTATCATGCACTGATCACGTGACTGCGCATGCACTGATGACGTGGCTGTTCGGGCACTGATCACGTGTTTATCAGGCAGTGATCAGTGACTGACAGGCGCTGATCATGGGACTGTGCACTGATCACGTGGCATGCACTGATCACGTGACTGCATGCACTGATCAGGCACTGATCTGGATCAGGATCAGTGACTGACAGGCGCTGATCAGACGCACACTGATCAGGTGGCTGATCAGGAACTGACCACCTGACCGCGCATGCACTGATCACGTGGCTGGTCGTTCACTGATCACGTGTTTATCATACGGTGATCACGTGACTGAGAGGCGCTGATCACGTGACTGTGCCGTCAGTGATCACGTGGCTGAGCAGGCACTGATATCGTGACTGAGCATGCACTGATCATGTGCCGGGAGCCGGGAGGCATTCCACTCTGGACAAAGGTCATGAGGAAGGAGGCTCGGCATACGCAAATGCGGGATCGAGCCTCAGGAGTCCACCCGGATATTCTCGAGCATCTCCCCCCAAAAAAACCGGAGTCTGCCTACTGTATTGCTTTGTGCTCTCACCTCTGATTTCACTGGGGGCTGTCCCCCACCACCATCTCGCTCTCTCTGTCAAAGAGTTAACTTACAGCTCCAATTCATAAAGTTCCTTGTCATTCTTCCCTTTAACTTCCAGCTGAGTCTCCATCTGGAGCGCGGAACCCACCACGCTTACTAATTATGCCTGGGCTGCTAAGACCCACTCGAGAAGGTGTCTAGGGTGAGGCACCTTTCGCTATTCGAGAGGGCGCCTGCGGCCTACGTAAGTGGTGCAAACTTCTTGTCTTGAAGTTTGATTGGTCTTCCGCGTAAACCAAGCTACTCAGTCTCTTTTCTCCACCGAATTTTCCTACTGAGCTCTCCTCATACTATTATTCTTGACATCTCTGATTAGCATATAAATAGTCGCCTAGGCCATCTCTCCTTCGAATACCCTGGATCAGTTGGGGCTGGTCCCCGGCAGGTGGCGACCGAACAGGGACCTCAGGAGGCAATACTCAAAGAGCTGAGCAGACACGAACCACGCAATCAGCAGGCAATAAGCATGGAGCTCAGCAGTGACGAATCATGCTGCTCAACTGGCAATAATCAAGCACGTGACCAGGCAGGAATCACGCAGCTCAGCTGGCAATTGTCAAGCAGATGAGCCGACAGGAATCACGCAGCTCAGCTGGCAATTGTCATGCAGATGAGCCGGCAGGAATCACGCAGCTCAGCAGGCCCTGATCACGTGACTCTGCAGGCACTGATCACGTGGCTGATCAAGTCCAGATCACGTGACTGAGCATGCACTGATCACGTGGCTATCATGCACTGATGACGTGACTGCGCATGCACTGATGACGTGGCTGATCGGGCACTGATCACATGGCTCATCATGCACTGATCACGTGTTTATCAGGCAATGATCAGTGACTGACAGGCGCTGATCATGGGACTGTGCACGCACTGATCACGTGGCTATCATGCACTGATCACGTGACTGCGCATGCACTGATGACGTGGCTGTTCGGGCACTGATCACGTGTTTATCAGGCAGTGATCAGTGACTGACAGGCGCTGATCAGGGGACTGTGCACGCACTGATCAGGTGGCTGATCAGGAACTGACCACCTGACCGCGCATGCAGTGATCACGTGGCTGGTCGTTCACTGATCACGTGTTTATCATACGGTGATCACGTGACTGAGAGGCGCTGATCACGTGACTGTGCCGTCAGTGATCACGTGGCTGAGCAGGCACTGATATCGTGACTGAGCATGCACTGATCATGTGCCGGGAGCCGGGGAGGCATTCCACTCTGGACAAAGGTCATGAGGAAGGAGGCTCGGCATACGCAAATGCGGGATCGAGCCTCAGGAGTCCACCCGGATATTCTCGAGCATCTCCCCCCAAAAAACCGGAGTCTGCCTACTGTATTGCTTTGTGCTCTCACCTCTGATTTCACTGGGGGCTGTCCCCCACCACCATCTCGCTCTCTCTGTCAAAGAGTTAACTTACAGCTCCAATTCATAAAGTTCCTTGTCATTCTTCCCTTTAACTTCCAGCTGAGTCTCCATCTGGAGCGCGGAACCCACCACGCTTACTAATTATGCCTGGGCTGCTAAGACCCACTCGAGAAGGTGTCTAGGGTGAGGCACCTTTCGCTATTCGAGAGGGCGCCTGCGGCCTACGTAAGTGGTGCAAACTTCTTGTCTTGAAGTTTGATTGGTCTTCCGCGTAAACCAAGCTACTCAGTCTCTTTTCTCCACCGAATTTTCCTACTGAGCTCTCCTCATACTATTATTCTTGACATCTCTGATTAGCATATAAATAGTCGCCTAGGCCATCTCTCCTTCGAATACCCTGGATCAGTTGGGGCTGGTCCCCGGCAGGTGGCGACCGAACAGGGACCTCAGGAGGCAATACTCAAAGAGCTGAGCAGACACGAACCACGCAATCAGCAGGCAATAAGCATGGAGCTCAGCAGTGACGAATCATGCTGCTCAACTGGCAATAATCAAGCACGTGACCAGGCAGGAATCACGCAGCTCAGCTGGCAATTGTCAAGCAGATGAGCCGACAGGAATCACGCAGCTCAGCTGGCAATTGTCATGCAGATGAGCCGGCAGGAATCACGCAGCTCAGCAGGCCCTGATCACGTGACTCTGCAGGCACTGATCACGTGGCTGATCAAGTCCAGATCACGTGACTGAGCATGCACTGATCACGTGGCTATCATGCACTGATGACGTGACTGCGCATGCACTGATGACGTGGCTGATCGGGCACTGATTACATGGCTCATCATGCACTGATCACGTGTTTATCAGGCAATGATCAGTGACTGACAGGCGCTGATCATGGGACTGTGCACGCACTGATCACGTGGCTATCATGCACTGATCACGTGACTGCGCATGCACTGATGACGTGGCTGTTCGGCACTGATCACGTGATCAGGCAATGATCAGTGACTGACAGGCGCTGATCATGGGACTGTGCACGCACTGATCACGTGGCTATCATGCACTGATCACGTGACTGCGCATGCACTGATGACGTGGCTGTTCGGGCACTGATCACGTGTTTATCAGGCAGTGATCAGTGACTGACAGGCGCTGATCAGGGGACTGTGCACGCACTGATCAGGTGGCTGATCAGGAACTGACCACCTGACCGCGCATGCACTGATCACGTGGCTGGTCGTTCACTGATCACGTGTTTATCATACGGTGATCACGTGACTGAGAGGCGCTGATCACGTGACTGTGCCGTCAGTGATCACGTGGCTGAGCAGGCACTGATATCGTGACTGAGCATGCACTGATCATGTGCCGGGAGCCGGGAGGCATTCCACTCTGGACAAAGGTCATGAGGAAGGAGGCTCGGCATACGCAAATGCGGGATCGAGCCTCAGGAGTCCACCCGGATATTCTCGAGCATCTCCCCCCAAAAAAACCGGAGTCTGCCTACTGTATTGCTTTGTGCTCTCACCTCTGATTTCACTGGGGGCTGTCCCCCACCACCATCTCGCTCTCTCTGTCAAAGAGTTAACTTACAGCTCCAATTCATAAAGTTCCTTGTCATTCTTCCTTTAACTTCCAGCTGAGTCTCCATCTGGAGCGCGGAACCCACCACGCTTACTAATTATGCCTGGGCTGCTAAGACCCACTCGAGAAGGTGTCTAGGGTGAGGCACCTTTCGCTATTCGAGAGGCGCCTGCGGCCTACGTAAGTGGTGCAAACTTCTTGTCTTGAAGTTTGATTGGTCTTCCGCGTAAACCAAGCTACTCAGTCTCTTTTCTCCACCGAATTTTCCTACTGAGCTCTCATCATACTATTATTCTTGACATCTCTGATTAGCATATAAATAGTCGCCTAGGCCATCTCTCCTTCGAATACCCTGGATCAGTTGGGGCTGGTCCCCGGCAGGTGGCGACCGAACAGGGACCTCAGGAGGCAATACTCAAAGAGCTGAGCAGACACGAACCACGCAATCAGCAGGCAATAAGCATGGAGCTCAGCAGTGACGAATCATGCTGCTCAACTGGCAATAATCAAGCACGTGACCAGGCAGGAATCACGCAGCTCAGCTGGCAATTGTCAAGCAGATGAGCTGACAGGAATCACGCAGCTCAGCTGGCAATTGTCATGCAGATGAGCCGGCAGGAATCACGCAGCTCAGCAGGCTCTGATCACGTGACTCTGCAGGCACTGATCACGTGGCTGATCAAGTCCAGATCACGTGACTGAGCATGCACTGATCACGTGGCTATCATGCACTGATGACGTGACTGCGCATGCACTGATGACGTGGCTGATCGGGCACTGATCACATGGCTCATCATGCACTGATCACGTGTTTATCAGGCAATGATCAGTGACTGACAGGCGCTGATCATGGGACTGTGCACGCACTGATCACGTGGCTATCATGCACTGATCACGTGACTGCGCATGCACTGATGACGTGGCTGTTCACTGATCACGTGTTTATCAGGCAGTGATCAGTGACTGACAGGCGCTGATCAGGGGACTGTGCACGCACTGATCAGGTGGCTGATCAGGAACTGACCACCTGACCGCGCATGCAGTGATCACGTGGCTGGTCGTTCACTGATCACGTGTTTATCATACGGTGATCACGTGACTGAGAGGCGCTGATCACGTGACTGTGCCGTCAGTGATCACGTGGTTGAGCAGGCACTGATATCGTGACTGAGCATGCACTGATCATGTGCCGGGAGCCGGGGAGGCATTCCACTCTGGACAAAGGTCATGAGGAAGGAGGCTCGGCATACGCAAATGCGGGATCGAGCCTCAGGAGTCCACCCGGATATTCTCGAGCATCTCCCAAAACCAGAGTCTGCCTACTGTATTGCTTTGTGCTCTCACCTCTGATTTCACTGGGGGCTGTCCCCCACCACCATCTCGCTCTCTCTGTCAAAGAGTTAACTTACAGCTCCAATTCATAAAGTTCCTTGTCATTCTTCCCTTTAACTTCCAGCTGAGTCTCCATCTGGAGCGCGGAACCCACCACGCTTACTAATTATGCCTGGGCTGCTAAGACCCACTCGAGAAGGTGTCTAGGGTGAGGCACCTTTCGCTATTCGAGAGGGCGCCTGCGGCTTACGTAAGTGGTGCAAACTTCTTGTCTTGAAGTTTGATTGGTCTTCCGCGTAAACCAAGCTACTCAGTCTCTTTTCTCCACCGAATTTTCCTACTGAGCTCTCCTCATACTATTATTCTTGACATCTCTGATTAGCATATAAATAGTCGCCTAGGCCATCTCTCCTTCGAATACCCTGGATCAGCTGGGGCTGGTCCCCGGCAGGTGGCGACCGAACAGGGACCTCAGGAGGCGACACTTAAAGAGCTGAGCAGACACGAACCACGCAATCAGCAGGCAATAAGCATGGAGCTCAGCAGTGACGAATCATGCTGCTCAACTGGCAATAATCAAGCACGTGACCAGGCAGGAATCACGCAGCTCAGCTGGCAACTGTCAAGCAGATGAGCCGACAGGAATCACGCAGCTCAGATGGCAATTGTCATGCAGATGAGCCGGCAGGAATCACGCAGCTCAGCAGGCCCTGATCACGTGACTCTGCAGGCACTGATCACGTGGCTGATCAAGTCCAGATCACGTGACTGAGCATGCACTGATCACGTGGCTATCATGCACTGATGACGTGACTGCGCATGCACTGATGACGTGGCTGATCGGGCACTGATCACATGGCTCATCATGCACTGATCACGTGTTTATCAGGCAATGATCAGTGACTGACAGGCGCTGATCATGGGACTGTGCACGCACTGATCACGTGGCTATCATGCACTGATCACGTGACTGCGCATGCACTGATGACGTGGCTGTTCGGCACTGATCACGTGTTTATCAGGCAGTGATCAGTGACTGACAGGCGCTGATCAGGGACTGTGCACGCACTGATCAGGTGGCTGATCAGGACACTGACCACACTGATCACGTGGCTGATCGCACTGATCACGTGTTTATCAGGCAGTGATCAGTGACTGACAGGCGCTGATCGGGGACTGTGCACGCACTGATCAGGTGGCTGATCAGGAACTGACCACCTGACCGCGCATGCAGTGATCACGTGGCTGGTCGCTCACTGATCACGTGTTTATCATACGGTGATCACGTGACTGAGAGGCGCTGATCACGTGACTGTGCCGTCAGTGATCACGTGGCTGAGCAGGCACTGATATCGTGACTGAGCATGCACTGATCATGTGCCGGGAGCCGGGGAGGCATTCCACTCTGACAAAGGTCATGAGGAAGGAGGCTCGGCATACGCAAATGCGGGATCGAGCCTCAGGAGTCCACCCGGATATTCTCGAGCATCTCCCCCCAAAAAAACCGGAGTCTGCCTACTGTATTGCTTTGTGCTCTCACCTCTGATTTCACTGGGGGCTGTCCCCCACCACCATCTCGCTCTCTCTGTCAAAGAGTTAACTTACAGCTCCAATTCATAAAGTTCCTTGTCATTCTTCCCTTTAACTTCCAGCTGAGTCTCCATCTGGAGCGCGGAACCCACCACGCTTACTAATTATGCCTGGGCTGCTAAGACCCACTCGAGAAGGTGTCTAGGGTGAGGCACCTTTCGCTATTCGAGAGGGCGCCTGCGGCCTACGTAAGTGGTGCAAACTTCTTGTCTTGAAGTTTGATTGGTCTTCCGCGTAAACCAAGCTACTCAGTCTCTTTTCTCCACCGAATTTTCCTACTGAGCTCTCCTCATACTATTATTCTTGACATCTCTGATTAGCATATAAATAGTCGCCTAGGCCATCTCTCCTTCGAATACCCTGGATCAGTTGGGGCTGGTCCCCGGCAGGTGGCGACCGAACAGGGACCTCAGGAGGCATACTCAAAGAGCTGAGCAGACACGAACCACGCAATCAGCAGGCAATAAGCATGGAGCTCAGCAGTGACGAATCATGCTGCTCAACTGGCAATAATCAAGCACGTGACCAGGCAGGAATCACGCAGCTCAGCTGGCCCTGATCACGTGACTCTGCAGGCACTGATCACGTGGCTGATCAAGTCCAGATCACGTGACTGAGCATGCACTGATCACGTGGCTATCATGCACTGATGACGTGACTGCGCATGCACTGATGACGTGGCTGATCGGCACTGATCACATGGCTCATCATGCACTGATCACGTGTTTATCAGGCAATGATCAGTGACTGACAGGCGCTGATCATGGGACTGTGCACGCACTGATCACGTGGCTATCATGCACTGATCACGTGACTGCGCATGCACTGATGACGTGGCTGTTCGGGCACTGATCACGTGTTTATCAGGCAGTGATCAGTGACTGACAGGCGCTGATCAGGGGACTGTGCACGCACTGATCAGGTGGCTGATCAGGAACTGACCACCTGACCGCGCATGCAGTGATCACGTGGCTGGTCGTTCACTGATCACGTGTTTATCATACGGTGATCACGTGACTGAGAGGCGCTGATCACGACGTGATCACGTGACTAGGCGCTGATCACGTGACTGTGCCGTCAGTGATCACGTGGCTGAGCAGGCACTGATATCGTGACTGAGCATGCACTGATCATGTGCCGGGAGCCGGGGAGGCATTCCACTCTGGACAAAGGTCATGAGGAAGGAGGCTCGGCATACGCAAATGCGGGATCGAGCCTCAGGAGTCCACCCGGATATTCTCGAGCATCTCCCCCCAAAAAACCGGAGTCTGCCTACTGTATTGCTTTGTGCTCTCACCTCTGATTTCACTGGGGCTGTCCCCCACCACCATCTCGCTCTCTCTGTCAAAGAGTTAACTTACAGCTCCAATTCATAAAGTTCCTTGTCATTCTTCCCTTTAACTTCCAGCTGAGTCTCCATCTGGAGCGCGGAACCCACCACGCTTACTAATTATGCCTGGGCTGCTAAGACCCACTCGAGAAGGTGTCTAGGGTGAGGCACCTTTCGCTATTCGAGAGGGCGCCTGCGGCCTACGTAAGTGGTGCAAACTTCTTGTCTTGAAGTTTGATTGGTCTTCCGCGTAAACCAAGCTACTCAGTCTCTTTCTCCACCGAATTTTCCTACTGAGCTCTCCTCATACTATTATTCTTGACATCTCTGATTAGCATATAAATAGTCGCCTAGGCCATCTCTCCTTCGAATACCCTGGATCAGTTGGGGCTGGTCCCCGGCAGGTGGCGACCGAACAGGGACCTCAGGAGGCAATACTCAAAGAGCTGAGCAGACACGAACCACGCAATCAGCAGGCAATAAGCATGGAGCTCAGCAGTGACGAATCATGCTGCTCAACTGGCAATAATCAAGCACGTGACCAGGCAGGAATCACGCAGCTCAGCTGGCAATTGTCAAGCAGATGAGCCGACAGGAATCACGCAGCTCAGATGGCAATTGTCATGCAGATGAGCCGGCAGGAATCACGCAGCTCAGCAGGCCCTGATCACGTGACTCTGCAGGCACTGATCACGTGGCTGATCAAGTCCAGATCACGTGACTGAGCATGCACTGATCACGTGGCTATCATGCACTGATGACGTGACTGCGCATGCACTGATGACGTGGCTGATCGGGCACTGATCACATGGCTCATCATGCACTGATCACGTGTTTATCAGGCAATGATCAGTGACTGACAGGCGCTGATCATGGGACTGTGCACGCACTGATCACGTGGCTATCATGCACTGATCACGTGACTGCGCATGCACTGATGACGTGGCTGTTCGGGCACTGATCACGTGTTTATCAGGCAGTGATCAGTGACTGACAGGCGCTGATCAGGGGACTGTGCACGCACTGATCAGGTGGCTGATCAGGAACTGACCACCTGACCTCGCATGCAGTGATCACGTGGCTGGTCGTTCACTGATCACGTGTTTATCATACGGTGATCACGTGACTGAGAGGCGCTGATCACGTGACTGTGCCGTCAGTGATCACGTGGCTGAGCAGGCACTGATATCGTGACTGAGCATGCACTGATCATGTGCCGGAGCCGGGGAGGCATTCCACTCTGGACAAAGGTCATGAGGAAGGAGGCTCGGCATACGCAAATGCGGGATCGAGCCTCAGGAGTCCACCCGGATATTCTCGAGCATCTCCCCCAAAAAAACCGGAGTCTGCCTACTGTATTGCTTTGTGCTCTCACCTCTGATTTCACTGGGGGCTGTCCCCCACCACCATCTCGCTCTCTCTGTCAAAGAGTTAACTTACAGCTCCAATTCATAAAGTTCCTTGTCATTCTTCCCTTTAACTTCCAGCTGAGTCTCCATCTGGAGCGCGGAACCCACCACGCTTACTAATTATGCCTGGGCTGCTAAGACCCACTCGAGAAGGTGTCTAGGGTGAGGCACCTTTCGCTATTCGAGAGGGCGCCTGCGGCCTACGTAAGTGGTGCAAACTTCTTGTCTTGAAGTTTGATTGGTCTTCCGCGTAAACCAAGCTACTCAGTCTCTTTTCTCCACCGAATTTTCCTACTGAGCTCTCCTCATACTATTATTCTTGACATCTCTGATTAGCATATAAATAGTCGCCTAGGCCATCTCTCCTTCGAATACCCTGGATCAGTTGGGGCTGGTCCCCGGCAGGTGGCGACCGAACAGGGACCTCAGGAGGCAATACTCAAAGAGCTGAGCAGACACGAACCACGCAATCAGCAGGCAATAAGCATGGAGCTCAGCAGTGACGAATCATGCTGCTCAACTGGCAATAATCAAGCACGTGACCAGGCAGGAATCACGCAGCTCAGCTGGCAATTGTCAAGCAGATGAGCCGACAGGAATCACGCAGCTCAGATGGCAATTGTCATGCAGATGAGCTGGCAGGAATCACGCAGCTCAGCAGGCCCTGATCACGTGACTCTGCAGGCACTGATCACGTGGCTGATCAAGTCCAGATCACGTGACTGAGCATGCACTGATCACGTGGCTATCATGCACTGATGACGTGACTGCGCATGCACTGATGACGTGGCTGATCGGGCACTGATCACATGGCTCATCATGCACTGATCACGTGTTTATCAGGCAATGATCAGTGACTGACAGGCGCTGATCATGGGACTGTGCACGCACTGATCACGTGGCTATCATGCACTGATCACGTGACTGCGCATGCACTGATGACGTGGCTGTTCGGGCACTGATCACGTGTTTATCAGGCAGTGATCAGTGACTGACAGGCGCTGATCAGGGGACTGTGCACGCACTGATCAGGTGGCTGATCAGGAACTGACCACCTGACCGCGCATGCAGTGATCACGTGGCTGGTCGTTCACTGATCACGTGTTTATCATAGGGTGATCACGTGACTGAGAGGCGCTGATCACGTGACTGTGCCGTCAGTGATCACGTGGCTGAGCAGGCACTGATATCGTGACTGAGCATGCACTGATCATGTGCCGGGAGCCGGGGAGGCATTCCACTCTGACAAAGGTCATGAGGAAGGAGGCTCGGCATACGCAAATGCGGGATCGAGCCTCAGGAGTCCACCCGGATATTCTCGAGCATCTCCCCCAAAAAACCGGAGTCTGCCTACTGTATTGCTTTGTGCTCTCACCTCTGATTTCACTGGGGGCTGTCCCCCACCACCATCTCGCTCTCTCTGTCAAAGAGTTAACTTACAGCTCCAATTCATAAAGTTCCTTGTCATTCTTCCCTTTAACTTCCAGCTGAGTCTCCATCTGGAGCGCGGAACCCACCACGCTTACTAATTATGCCTGGGCTGCTAAGACCCACTCGAGAAGGTGTCTAGGGTGAGGCACCTTTCGCTATTCGAGAGGGCGCCTGCGGCCTACTTAAGTGGTGCAAACTTCTTGTCTTGAAGTTTGATTGGTCTTCCGCGTAAACCAAGCTACTCAGTCTCTTTTCTCCACCGAATTTTCCTACTGAGCTCTCCTCATACTATTATTCTTGACATCTCTGATTAGCATATAAATAGTCGACTAGGCCATCTCTCCTTCGAATACCCTGGATCAGTTGGGGCTGGTCCCCGGCAGGTGGCGACCGAACAGGGACCTCAGGAGGCAATACTCAAAGAGCTGAGCAGACACGAACCACGCAATCAGCAGGCAATAAGCATGGAGCTCAGCAGTGACGAATCATGCTGCTCAACTGGCAATAATCAAGCACGTGAACAGGCAGGAATCACGCAGCTCAGCTGGCAATTGTCAAGCAGATGAGCCGACAGGAATCACGAAGCTCAGCTGGCAATTGTCATGCAGATGAGCCGGCAGGAATCACGCAGCTCAGCAGGCAATTGTCAAGCAGATGAGCCGACAGGAATCACGCAGCTCACCTGGCAATTGTCATGCAGATGAGCCGGCAGGAATCACGCAGCTCAGCAGGCCCTGATCACGTGACTCTGCAGGCACTGATCACGTGGCTGATCAAGTACAGATCACGTGACTGAGCATGCACTGATCACGTGGCTATCATGCACTGATGACGTGACTGGGCGCATGCACTGATGACGTGGCTGATCAGGCACTGATCACGTGGCTCATCATGCACTGATCACGTGTTTATCATGCACTGATCAGTGACTGACATGCACTGACATGTGACTGTCACGCACTGATCACGGGCTATCATGCACTGATCACG